>NW_024072184.1:0-5790 GCF_014754425.2 Oryx dammah
GGTCCCAAAGAGTTGGGCATGACTGAGCAAGTAACACTTTTTTAGTAACATAGTTTGATTTTCTGAGCCTTGGTTTGATATATCTGCATAATGGGAATAATGAGAATATTCCACAAAAGTTATCAGTTCAGTTCAGTTCAATTCAGTTGCCCAGTCTTGTCCGACTCTTTGTGACCCCATGAATTGCAGCAGACCAGGCCTTCTTGTCCATCACCAACTCCTGGAGTTCACTCAGACTCACGTCCATCGAGTCCATGATGCCATCCAGCCATCTCATCCTGGGTCGTCCCCTTCTCCTCCTGCCCCCAATCCCTCCCAGCATCAGAGTCTTTTCCAATGAGTCAACTCTTCGCCTGAGGTGGCCAAAGCACTGGAGCTTCAGCTTTAACATCATTCCTTCCAAAGAAATGCCAGGGTTGATCTCCTTCAGAATGTATTGGTTGGATCTCCTTGCAGTCCAAGGGACTCTCAAGAGTCTTCTCCAACACCACAGTTCAAAAGCATCAATTCTTTGGTGCTCAGCCTTCTTCACAGTCCAACTCTCACAACCATACATGACCACAGGAAAAACCATAGCCTTGACTAGATGGACCTTAGTTGGCAAAGTAATGTCTCTGGTTTTGAATATACTATCTAGGTTGGTCATAACTTTTCTTCGAAGGAGTAAGCGTCTTTTAATTTCACGGCTGCAATCACCATCTGCAGTATTTTGGAGCCCCCCAAAATAAAGTCTGACATTGTTTCCACTGTTTCCCCATCTATTTCCCATGAAGTGATGGGACTGGATGCCATAATCTTCGTTTTCTGAATGTTGAGCTTTAAGCCAACTTTTTCACTAAATGAGGTATTAAAATCCATGCAGTCTTATCAAGTACCATTATTAGGAAATGTATTAGAATGTGGGGACTTTCCTGGGCCCTCAGCAGGCAGCTGAGAGAGAGCAGCTGCTATGCTCTTTATATAATAATGTAGAGAGGATGCTAAGAATCCCTGGTGAACTCTGCTATGGAGCAAACAATATTATTGTTTTAATTGCAAACTCTGAAATGTTTTTACAGAATAACACCAATGATTACCACTTCTAATTTTGGAGATAAAAGAAATCTGAAGATAATCATTTGAGCTAATTTTACCAGACAGGAATTGGATTTTACATTTTGTTTTATTCCTAGCCAACTTTGCTCCTAGTATAATCTAAGGAGGCTTTTTTTTTATTCTCCTAATATGCTTACTTTTAAGGGATGGTTAGAGAGCCTGTTTTCCTCTCTTGGAAAGATATATGCCAGTGCCAGAAGATAAATGAAGCCAACTTGTCTAGAGGTTTTAGAACCTTTGAAACATAGCCAAGGCCAGATCAGAGCAGGAATAAGAATTTCTCCAAGCTGCAACAAACAATAAAATTCCAAAATAGAAACTACCGTTGTGATGCAAAGAAGGAAGCAAACACAATTAGCACAGAAGCCATTCTGGAGGGAGAAAGATGAAGTGTTGAAATGATCTTAGCAAGTGCTGCATTGATTCCATATTTAGGCATCAGGGTTAGTTATGTTGCAGCCAATCATTATGACCAGAAGGACAGCCTATTGTTATACTCCATGGAAGGGAGTGATCCTCCAGTCCTGGCTAAAAGTCTTATTTTTGGTGATGGTGGTCTATGGGGATCATTATGCAATGAAAGACAGTGTGATTGTGTTAGTCACTCAGTCATGCCCAACTCTTAGTGACCCCATAGACTGTAGCCTGCCAGGCTCCTCTGTCCATGGAATTCTCCAGGCAAGAATACTGGAGTGGGTAACCATTTCTTTCTCCAGGGATCCTGACCCAGGGTTCAAATCCAAGTCTCCTGTATTGCAGGCAATTTCTTTCCTGTCTGAGCCACCAGGGAAACTTAAAAATATTCCATGATATGCTTCTCTGTACATGACATCTCCCAGGCAAGAATACTGGAGTGGGTTGCCATATCCTGCTCCAGGGGGTCTTCCAGACCCAGGGATTGAACCCGCATCTCTTACATCTCCTGCATTGGCAGGCAGGTTCTTTAGTGCTAGCACCACCTGGGAAGACCACAAAATACTGTCATCGACAAGTAACACACGACATCCCTGTATTATATTAGTACAAAAGACAAATTGTCTTAAGGTGATAAGTAAGGGGAAGATGATCCCAGCATTTAGTAAGAGATATCTTAGCATTACATTTACAGGCATAGACTCTGAGGTGGGCCATCTGGAGGGAATCCTTCCCCCACTCTATAGAAGCCATGTGATTCTGATCAGGTAATTTAACCTCTGAGCCTCCATGTCCCCACTTAAAACATGAGGATAAAATGTACAATATCTCTCAAGGCTACTGTGAAGATTAAAAGAATTAATCATGGAAGGTACTTAGAAGAATGAATCACTCCGGTAAATTCTTTGCCTGAACCACCTCCTTCAATCCTCACAACAACTCTCTGAGGCGGGTTCTGCCGTCTATGGGTGAGAAGCTAAGGCTAACAAGGTGTGTCATCCAAAGCCCTCCAGAGGAGGTTGAAGAGTGAAATAGAAATTCCCCTGTCATTTTAGAGTGGAGATGGGGAGACTCTAAATGCAAAAAGGAGCACTTGAATCAGATTCATGTCCCCAATACCACCCCTACCAGACCATTGATCCTGGAGTTTTTCTCATCTAAAGAAAAGTTAAGCATCCCTTTCCATTGCACCCATCCCCTCACTCCCAACCACACCTGCCTCACAACAGTGGCTCAAGATAGTTCTGAAACAAGAAACGTTTTAAGAGAGCTACTTCTTCCCTAAGAAAAGTTGTGTGTGTAAAGGAGGCAGGTGGAACTAGTGAGTCTGATTACGGTAGTGTTCAGAGGCTCACTTGAGTCTTTTCCTTGCCAGCTTTCTGGTTCATTTAGGGGCTAGCTGCATTAAGAAGTTCATTGTTAGTAAGAGATTTCATAAGACAGGAACAGGAAAGGATGTGAGGTGTCATCTAAACAAGCCTTTACAGTTGACAGATGAGGAAGCCAAGGCCTGGGGAAGGAAGGAAACTTCCAAAAGTTCCTTCCCAGGTCCTTCAATGGCACAGTGCCGGTCTAGTCTCCTCCGCATTGTAGTTCACCACTTCCTCCCCTCTCGCCAGATGGAACTCTTCGTGGCTCCCCAAACGTGGTTTCTCAGGGCTTTTTCCTTTCACATGAAACAGGAACTAATCCTAGAATCCCAGACACATTCCTCCTTTTTGTGTTTTGTTCGTTTTGTATTGTTTCGTTTTGCCCAATGCCTCTCATCTGTGATCAAACGTCATTTCCTCCAGAAACATCTCATATGCTCCCACAATGAGCCTCTACTTATCAAGCCCACAGTCTAGTCTTGTTGTATCTCTGTATATACCTGTCTTTCCTGGAGGCCAAAGACCACATCTGCTTTGTCCATCATTCTATCGCTGTGTCTGGCACAATGACTGACATAGAGATGGAGGGTCAAAAAATGTTGGATGGATGGATGGATGAATATGTAGTCTCTCTCTTGAATATATACATAGTTACATGAAACCCTCTACAAGTCTCAGAAAACATGAATTTGTTCGTGCTTCCTACAACTTTGCCTCATGATATATTTCTTTTTGGCCCAGTGTATGGTCCTATGATGTTTCTAAGAACAGGGGAAAAGACTTGATTTAATGCATCTGTAGTAACAGGTAGAAATCAAATGCCTCCTTACTGTCACTTTGGTTGAAAGTTTTGGGCTCACTGGAAGTATTTCCCATCAATACTCTTTCAGTTTCTGCATGTGTGTGTTTGTCTGTCTATCTACAGTCCCTTGGAAAGCCAGAAAGGTAAAGTGCCTTCATGTAAATGTACCCTCTTTTATGGGGAGCTAATGGTCTGGACAAGCCTTGTGGCTGCTTTGGTTAAATATCACCTTCATTTAAAATCCCCACCATCAGCAATTACATGTGATGTGTGCAATGGCTCAGCGTTGCCTGCATTTCACTTCTGAGGCAAAGAAAAAATGGTGCTTCTGGATTCTTTGAGTGACAGAGCAGTAATAGACTGTTGCATTTGGGCTTTTAAATTTACCATGATGATTCTGATTTTCTTTTTTCTGTGCATTTTCTTTCTTTCTTTTGTAGTCTCATTAGCTCAGAAGGTCAAAGTTGAGATACCTGTCTAGACAGTCAAAATGTAGAACAATGAGCCTGTGACAAATGTGAGGCATGATATTAATTGTATATTAAGCTTTATAGGTCTTTGAGTCATTCATCCCTCTGACAGTAGTAATAGGAAACCTGAGAGCTATTATGTTTCCTTCACAGCAAAGATTATAAGAGGCAAGGGGAATTAGACACGCTTCTACCCCATCTTGTCAGCCCTCAAAGCCTACAAGTATGCACAGTACAGTGACTTCCAACAGTTAGGCCTTGGTACTCTGGCTAATTTAATTCAGTGTAACGGACATTTACTGAGCATCTATTTAGTATCAGGCACCTTGATGCAGGGAGTAGAGAAATGAGAAAGAAGACACAGTCTATGCCAACAGAAATAAGAAGAGAGGCAGGCACAGTCAGTTTAGGTTTTAAGTTAAATTTGGCTTCTTCCAAGCAGGTGGATTCAGATTGAGTTCCAGTCACCTTCAGTGCTACTTGTGTGACTTTGGGCAAATCAGTTCACCCCTTTGGGCTTCAATTTCCTCATCTATCAATGGAGCCCATCTGAGCCCAAATATTTTGTACTTCTGTTGATCTTCATGTGTCTTAGAATTTGCGGTTTCTTCTGTTGGAAAAATGTCTTCTAAAGATGGAACTGAGACCTCAAAGTCTGGATTGAAAGAGTCTGAAGTAACAGCAGCTAATTCACGCTCTTGAAGGAGCATGTATGCAGGAAATTGTTTCTTTGAGTATCATGGAAGCGCATCTCCTTTAAGGTATCCTCATTTCATGAGACACTTTGCAAAGAAATCCTCATCCTAAGACTTTCATTTGTCTGGGTTGCAAGGCTTGAGGGATCCTAGTTTCCCGACCAGGGATTGAACCCAGGCCCATGGCAGTCAAAGTGTGGAGTCCTAACCACTGGACCACCATGGAATTCCCTTACCCTAAGATTTATGTTCCATGTCCAGTTCTAACTGTTGCTTCCTGACCTGCATATAGGTTTCTCAAGAGGCAGGTCAGGTGGTCTGGTATTCCCATCTCTTGAAGAATTTTCCACAGTTGATTGTGATCCACACAGTCAAAGGCTTTTGGCATAGTCAATCAAGCAGAAATAGATGTTTTTCTGGAACTCTCTTGCTTTTTCCATGATCCAGCAGATGTTGGCAATTTGATCTCTGGTTCCTCTGCCTTTTCTAAAACCAGCTTGAGCATCTGGAAGTTCACGTACTGCTGAAGCCTGGCTTGGAGAATTTTGAGCATTACTTTACTAGCATGTGAGATGAGTGCAACTGTGTGGTAGTTTGAGCATTCTTTGGCATTGCCTTTCTTTGGGATTGGAATGAAAACTGACCTTTTCCAGTCCTGTGGCCACTGCTGAGTTTTCCAAATTTGCTGGCATATTGAGTGCAGCACTTTCACAGCATCATCTTTTAGGATTTGAAATAGCTCAACTGGAATTCCATCACCTCCATTAGCTTTGTTCATAGTCATGCTTTCTAAGGCCCACTTGACTTCACATTCCAGGATGTCTGGCTCTAGATTAGTGATCACAGCATCATGATTATCTGGGTCGTGAAGATCTTTTTTGTACAGTTCTTCTGTGTATTCTTGCCACTTCTTCTTAATATCTTCTGCTTCTGTTAGGTCCAGA
>NW_024072185.1:0-426 GCF_014754425.2 Oryx dammah
AACTCGCATGGAGACTGGCCTGTCCTGAGGCCACAAGGGAGTGTCCCAGAGGTCCCCGTCGTAACTCGAGAAGGTCCCGCCGCAACTCGAGAAAATCCAGGAGGTTCTCCCCTCCAGGCGAGATGAGGCCCTGTTCCGGTGAGGAGTCTCGAGGCAAATCACCCCTCCCTCTTGAACTTCGAAAGGGTGCTTCACACCCTTGCTGCAACACAAGAAGTTCCCCGACATACTCGCCTCCACTCGAGAGGAACACCGACGGTCCCGCCCACATCAAGAGGAGCCCCGTTTCCTCCTCAAAGCTCGAGATGAGGGTTCCTTTCCCTGCTTCTTCGGGAAAGGTTTCCCGGCTTTGCTGTCGCATCTCGGAGGCGGCGCTCGACACAGGAAAGTCGAGAGGAACTCCAGGGGTCGTGCCACCATTCCCAA
>NW_024072185.1:526-4911 GCF_014754425.2 Oryx dammah
ATCGACTCACACCACAGTGGCACGTGTGACAGCCCTGTCGGAAAGCCCCGTGGGAACGCCTCCAAAGAATGCCACAGATCCCTGTTTCAAGGCGCCGGGAAGCCTGCCACAGCTGCTCCAGCTCGTGAGGAAAGCGGACGTGCATGTGCCCACTAGAGACGAGGACTGACTCCCCTGTGGAGCCACCAGAAGGGCCCCAATATCCATGTCAGCACTGGAGAGGAATCCTCAGGTTCCCTCATAGACTCCACACGAGGTCCTATGCCCCGGCACCGACTGCAGAGGAATCCCGACAGGCCCCTCGCAAGTCGCATGGAGACTGGCCTGTCCTGAGGCCACAAGGGAGGGTCCCAGAGGTCCCCGTCTTAACTCGAGAATGTCCCGCCGCAACTCGAGAAAATCCAGGAGGTTCTCCCTTCCAGGCGAGATCAGGCCCTTTTCCGCTGAGGCGTCTCGAGGCAAATCACCCCTTCCCTCTTTAACTTCGAAAGGGTACTTCACACCCTTGCTGCAACTCAAGAAGTTCCCCGACATATCCGCCTCCACTCGAGAGGAACACCGAGGGTCCCGCCCACATCAAGTGGAGCCCCGTTTCCTCCTCAAAGCTCGAGATGAGGGTTCCTTTCCCTGCTTCGTCGGGAAAGGATTGCCGGCTTTGCTGTCGCATCTCGGAGGCCGCGCTCTCCACAGGAAAGTCGAGAGGACGTCCAGTGATCGTGCCACCATTTCCAATGTGCACAAAATGTCTCAGTCCACTCCAGAAGAACCTGATTTCCCTGCACTTCCTCGACATGCACGCCGAGGATCAACTCACACCACTTTGGCACGAGTGACAGCCCTGTCGCAAAGCCTCGTGGAAAGCCTCCAAAGAATGCCACAAATCCCTGTATCAAGGCGCCGGGAAGCCTGCCACGGCTACTCCAGCTCGTGAGGAAAGCGGACGTGCATGTCCCCCCTCGAGACTAGGACTGACTCCCCTGTGGAGCCCCCAGAAGGACCCCAAGATCCATGTCAGTACTGGAGAGGAATCCTCAGGTTCCGTCATAGACTCCACACGAGGGCTTAGGCCCCGGCACCGACTGAAGAGGAATCCCGACAGGCCCCTCGCAACTCGCATGGAGACTGGCCTGTCCTGAGGCCAAAAGGGAGGGTCCCAGAGATCCCCGTCGTAACTCGAGAAGGTCCCGCCGCAACTCGAGAAAATCCAGGAGGTTCTCCCCTCCAGGCGAGATCAGGCCCTTTTCCGCTGAGGCGTCTCGAGGCAAATCACCCCTTCCCTCTTGAACTTCGAAAGGGTACTTCACACCCTTGCTGCAACTCAAGAAGTTCCCCGACATATCCGCCTCCACTCGAGAGGAACACCGAGGGTCCCGCCCACATCAAGAGGAGCCCCGTTTCCTCCTCAATGCTCGAGATGAGGGTTCCTTTCCCTGCTCTTCGGGAAAGGATACCCGGCTTAGCTGTCGCATCTCGGAGGCGGCGCTCTCCACAGGAAAGTCGAGAGGAACTCCAGGGGTCGTGCCACCATTCCCAATGTGCACAAAATGTCTCAGTCCACTCCAGAAGAACCTGATTTCCCTGCACTTCCTCGACATGCACGCCGAGGATCGACTCACACCACAGTGGCACGTGTGACAGCCCTGTCGGAAAGCCACGTGGGAACGCCTCCAAAGAATGCCAAAGATCCCTGTATCAAGGCGCCGGGAAGCCTGCCACAGCTGCTCCAGCTCGTGAGGAAAGGGGACGTGCATGTGCCACTCGAGACGAGGACTGACTCCCCTGTGGAGCCCCCAGAAGGACCCCAAGATTCATGTCAGCACTGGAGAGGAATCCGCAGGTTCCCTCATAGACTCCACACGAGGACTTAGGCCACGGCACCGACTGCAGAGGAATCCCAACAGGCCCCTCGCAACTCGCATGGAGACTGGCCTGTCCTGAGGCCACAAGGGAGGGTCCCAGAGGTCCCCATCGTAACACGAGAAGGTCCCGCCGCAAGTCGAGAAAATCCGGGAGGTTCTCCCCTCCAGGCGAGATGAGGCCCTTTTCCGCTGAGGCGTCTCGAGGCAAATCACCCCTTCCCTCTTGAACTTTGAAAGGGTCCTTCACACCCTTGCTGCAACTCAAGAAGTTCCCCGACATACCCGCCTCCACTCTAGAGGAACACCGAGGGTCCCGTCCACATTAAGAGGAGCCCCGTTTCCTCCTCAAAGCTCGAGATGAGGGTTCCTTTCCCTGCTTCGTCGGGAAAGGATTCCCGGCTTTGCTGTCGCATCTCGGAGGCAGAGGTCTCCACAGGAAAGTCGAGAGGAACTCCAGGGGTCGTGCCACCATTCCCAATGTGCACAAAATATCTCAGTCCACTCCAGAAGTACCTGATTTCCCTGCACTTCCTCGACATGCACGCCGAGGATCGACTCACACCATAGTGGCACGTGTGACAGCCCTGTCGCAAAGCCTCGTGGGAAAGCCTCCAAAGAATGCCACATATCCGTGTATCAAGGCGCCGGGAAGCCTGCCACAGCTGCTCCAGCTCGTGAGGAAAGTGGACGTGCATGTGCCCACTCGAGACGAGGACTGACTCCCCTGTGGAGTCCCCAGAAGGACCCCAAGATTCATGTCAGCATGGAGAGGATTCCGCAGGTTCCCTCATAGACTCCACACGAGGTTTAGGCCACGGCAACGACTGCAGAGGAAACCCGACAGGCCCCTCGCAACTCGCATGGAGACTGGCCTGTCCTGAGGCCACAAGGGAGGGTCCCAGATGTCCCCGTCGTAACACGAGAAGGTCCAGCCGCAACTCGAGAAAATCCAGGAGGTTCTCCCCTCCAGGCGAGATGAGGCCCTTTTCCGCTGAGGCGTCTCGAGGCAAATCACCCCTTCCCTCTTGAACTTCCAAAGGGTCCTTCACACCCTTGCTGCAACTCAAGAAGTTCCCCGACATACCCACCTCCACTCGAGAGGAACACCGAGGGTCCTGCCCACATTAAGAGGAGCCCCGTTTCCTCCTCAAAGCTCGAGATGAGGGTTCCTTTCTCTGCTTCATCGGGAAAGGATTCCCGACTTTGCTGTCGCATATCGGAGGCGGCGCTCTCCACAGGACAGTCGAGAGGAACTCCAGGGGTCGTGCCACCATTCCCAATGTGAACAAAATGACTCAGTCCACTCCAGAAGAACCTGATTTCCCTGCACTTCCCCGACATGCACGCCGAGGATCGACTCACACCACAGTGGCACGTGTGACAGCCCTGTCGGAAAGCCACGGGGGAACGCCTCCAAAGAATGCCACAGATCCCTGTATTAAGGCGCCGGGAAGCCTGCCACAGCTGCTCCAGCTCGTGAGGAATGCGGACGTGCATGTGCCCACTAGAGACGAGGACTGACTCCCCTGTGGAGGCACCAGAAGGACCCCAAGATCCATGTGAGCACTGGAGAGGAATCCTCAGGTTTCCTCATAGACTCCACACGAGGTCCTAGGCCCCGGCACCGACTGCAGAGGAATCCCGACAGGCCCCTAGCAACTCGCATGGAGACTGGCCTGTCCTGAGGCCACAAGGGAGGGTCCCAGAGGTCCCCGTCGTAACTCGAGAAGGTCCCGCCGCAACTCGAGAAAATCCAGGAGGTTCTCCCTTCCAGGCGAGTTCAGGCCCTTTTCCGCTGAGGCGTCTCGAGGCAAATCACCCCTTCCCTCTTGAACTTCGAAAGGGTACTTCACACCCTTGCTGCAACTCAAGAAGTTCCCCGACATATCCGCCTCCACTCGAGAGGAACACCGAGGGTCCCGCCCACATCAAGAGGAGCCCCGTTTCCTCCTCAAAGCTCGAGATGATGGTTCTTTCCCTGCTCTTCGGGAAAGGATATCCGGCTTTGCTGTCGCATCTCGGAGGCGGCGCTCTCCACAGGAAAGTCGAGCTGAACTCCAGGGGTCGTGCCACCATTCCCAATGTGCACAAAATGTGTCAGTCCACTCCAGAAGAACCTGATTTCCCTGCACTTCCTCGACATGCATGCGGAGGATCGACTTACACCACAGTTGCACGTGTGACAGCCCAGTCGGAAAGCCTCGTGGGAAAGTCTCCAAAGAATGCCACAGATCCCTGTATCAAGGCGCCGGGAAGCCTGCCACAGCTGCTCCAGCTTGTGAGGAAAGCGGACGTGCATGTGCCCAATCGAGACGAGGACTGACTCCCCTGTGGAGCTCCCAGAAGGACCCCAAGATCCATGTCAGCACTGGAGAGGAATCCTCAGGTTCCCTCATAGACTCCACACGAGTTCTTAGGGCCCGGCACCGACTGCAGAGGAATCCCGACAGGCCCCTCGCAACTCGCATGGAGACTGGCCTGTCCTGAGGCCACTAGGGAGGGTCCCAGAGGTCCCCGTCGTAACTC
>NW_024072185.1:5011-5789 GCF_014754425.2 Oryx dammah
CCGACAGGCCCCTCGCAACTCGCATGGAGACTGGCCTGTCCTGAGGACACAAGGGAGGGTCCCAGAGGTCCCCGTCGTAACTCGAGAAGGTCCAGCCGCAACTCGAGAAAATCCAGGAGGTTCTCCCCTGCAGGCGAGATGAGGCCCTTTTCCGCTGAGGCGTCTCGAGGCAAATCACCCCTTCCCTCTTGAACTTCGAAAGGGTCCTTCACACCCTTGCTGCAATTCAAGAAGTTCCCCGACATACCCGCCTCCACTCGAGAGGAACACCGAGGGACCCGCCCACATCAAGAGGACCCCCGTTTCCTCCTCAAAGCTCGAGAGGAGGGTTCCTTTCCCTGCTTAGTCGGGAAAGGATTCCCGGCTTTGCTGTCGCATCTCGGAGGCGGCGCTCTCCACAGGAAAGTCGAGAGGAACTCCAGGGTTCGTGCCAACATTCCCAATGTGCACAAAATGTCTCAGTCCACTCCAGAAGAACCTGATTTCCCTGCACTTCCTCGACATGCACGCCGAGGATCAACTCACACAACAGTGGCACGTGTGACAGCCCTGTCGGAAAGCCTCGTGGGAAAGCCTCCAAAGAAAGCCACAGATCCCTGTATCAAGGCACCGGGAAGCCAGCCACGGCTGCTCCAGCTCATGAGGAAAGTGGACGTGCATGTGCCAACTCGAGACGAGGACTGACTCCCCTGTGGAGCCCCAAGAAGGACCTTAAGATCCATGTCAGCACTGGAGAGGAATCCTCAGGTTCCGTCATAGACTCCACACGAGGTCTTAG
>NW_024072186.1:0-5789 GCF_014754425.2 Oryx dammah
AGTTAAGAGAATGAGACCTGGTGCCTGTGTGCCTCCTGTGGAATGATCAACAGGGGAATTTGATTCATTCCGTCCCTTTTCCCATTTGGCTGGCCTATAGTCCCAATGAGGTAGCCATATCTGTGTCAGACACAGTAGGAAAGCAAGTTAAAATTCCCAAAGAAAAAAGAGCCTTGATGTCCACTTTGATTTGTACTGGACCCATAGTTTTAACTGAAAAGGGTCAAACACAGGGAATCTGTTCAGTTTATGAATTGGGCTAAATTGAGTCCTCTTACCCTTAAGCTAGAATGGAGTTGTCCAAGAATAGTCAATGTAGTGGATAAAAACAGTGCAGGGTGACTAAACCCGTTTTAGAACTTTTCCTTACCTTTTCCAGTTCCGTGTGTCTTACCCTACCTAGTTGAACATGTGAAGATTTAAGGTTTGTATCTTATGTTTCCTTGGACACAAATGTAGTACAGTTAACAGCTAATTCTTTGCGTGTGTCGTTTCCCATTGTGTCAAACTAATACTGAGTTTCAGTCTTACTTGACAGAGTGTGATGTGCAAGAATTGTCTCGTTTATTTCAGTAATTATCAGGTCATAGAGTTCTCCTTCCTCTAATCCATCCAGCCATCTAATCTGTGATTATACTTGTGGAAACGTTTTTTCCTGTGGTCTCCAAGGGCTCTGTCACAGAGCCGTGGGGTACCCTCTAAGTATTGGTTCCTGAACATCAGCACACTTGGCTGCCTCCGTAGGTTCCTGGAGTTGAGTCTCCTCCAGGAGTTGAATGTCACCCCTTCTCCACTTCTGGCACAGATAGCTCGCAATCTCTGTGCACCATTCAAGGAAGCTGGGATCCTGGCTGTAGACCTATGCCAGGAGAAATCTCTCCGTTTCCTCTTCCTTTCTCCTCTGTGTCTCTGCCTACTCTCCCCGCTCCTCAATTTACTGAAATCCTCTAAGCTTTCACAAAATGCTGGAAAGTGATAACCACCAAGGTGTTAGCATCCCTCTCAGAAATGAAGAGGAAGGACTACAGATGATGAAGCTGTAGTGAATCTGTTGTCTCCATTTTAAGTAATGTCCTGAGTGTAAATTCAAATTCAAATAAATTGTATTTATTTACTCAAAGCTTGATTGATTTATCTGCACTTGGAATATTTTAGTAGGCCTTTCCAGTTAGTTTACTTGGTCCAAAGCACTTTGCTAAGTGTCAGCTTAAACCACTTTTAGGTGTATAAAGTGTGTGTGTGTGTGTGTGTGTGTGTGTGTGTGTTCTGGTCTCAGATGAAAACTCTATGTATAAATAAATATGCAGACTATTGCATTCTTAGCTCCTTTCTTCCATTTCTGTGGTCAAAATATGATATGTTTTAGTTATGTGTTTTTATAGTTGCTTAGTATTATCAACACTGTTACTGTTAGTTGCTGTGAAGTATGCTCCTAAGGATTACAGGTTGTATTTATTGCCAAACAAAAAGGTTCCAGCGATATGGTCCCTGACTGATTCCTCTCTTCCATTCTCTGTCCTTCTACTCTACCATTTTCCCCACTAATGTACTCTTTTTGACAACACTGGCCTTGGTTTTCTTCAGTCAAATTCCATTTCTTCCCAATCCAAAGACTGCAACTGCATTGCTGTTCTGGAAATGTTCTTCATCTAGGCCTGCATGGGATAAGACATTTACTCAGCCCACCATCCTTGCTTCCTCCCTGTTCCCTCCCTCATAGGCACACCCCAGCAGAGGAACAGACACGTACACCCACACCTGCACTTTCTTCGCCTTTCTGCACTGCCAGGGAGACTGGAAGTGTCTGGAGGCATGCCACACTCGGCACCTTGTCTCTCCTAGGATGCCTGTGGTTTTGAACGGACAGCCTACCTTAGCATGTCTCGTGTTTTGTGTCTCATCGTGCCAGTGTGTGCCACCTTCATGGAGAGAGCGTGCTGGCTGTTGTTCTCATCCTGGGCAGCACTGGCCTAGGACCTTCCCAGGTCTCCTTCTCAGGTGTGTGGAGCAAGTGTCCAGTGCAGCAGGCAATCTGTGCCTCTTTCTCCTTCGGGTCTCTGTCCTTCTCAGCAAGACCTTAGCCTCCTCAACCATCCCAGGTCCTCTGTATCTGCATCCACGATTTCCACAGGCCGGCTCATGTCTGCACAGCCTGTGGGCTCCACAGGCGGTGCTTTCAAAGCCCCACACCGGTTGATTTGCCCTGGGTGAATCCACACACCATGCACCCGCTCTTCCTGGTCCAAACACCTACTGCAACACGGTAGAAATGGTGAGCGTGTTTCTGTATTTTGTCTCATTGCAGATTTCTGAAGCCAAGGTCCTGTGTTATTACTGGCCATCCTTTCCTCATTCCCATCCTGGACAGGGTCACTGCGGAGATATGGTGACCAACCACCCTCAGACTTGGGATGCCTTGTACCTCCTCTTCTGGTTGCTTGGCATCTCCTCTCTTGTTGCCTTCATCTCTGCTTTCTCCCTGCACCAGACGCGCGCGCGCGCGTGCACACACACACACACACACACACAGGCGACACAAGCACATACGTGTATACACTTACAGGCTCAACACAGAGACACAAACATAAACAGGGAACACAGGTGTTTCAGAAGCTGAAGACGCCCATGTCCAGCAGTGTCGGAGATGGCGTCAGGAGGAACCATGTCCTGCCCTTGGAGCTCCCTGTCCACCTCCTCCCTGAGCATTTCCGTATTTTCCGAAGGCAGCCTGAAGCAGCTTCCAGCGCAGCATGTGTGGTCGTGGTGAGACGCCGATTGGTGGATGTGGAAATTCACAGAAGATCCCAAAGTCAGCACACAGGTGCACTGGGGCACTGGACAAGACGCCCTTTCAATGATAGGCTTTCCCAGGGTAAGGGGCGGGAGTGTAAGGCACAGGCAATCTTAAACTCATTGAGCAACAGGAGGCTGGGCAATGGCTTGACCCATGGAAAGAAGATTCTGAGAAAGATACTTAATTCATCCTGTTTCTAGGAGTGTCACCTAGGACTCTCACACTGCAAGCACAGCTAAATTGAGGGAGACTTGCTTCACTCACAGACTGTTGGAGATTACGAGTGAAATGACACAAAACAAGACAGGCACACAAGAGACAGACGATACACACACTCTGGCCGGAGGAACAGAACTGCGCAAAACTAATTGTGGTTTATTATAAAAGCCCCGTAGGCAGAATTCCAGACTGCATGAATAAGCCTTTTCAGCAGAGCGCAGGTGCATACATGTTACCGTACAGCAAAGGGGAGTGAAAGCCCAGTCTACTGCAGAGTCTGTACAAAGCCCCCTACCCCTTCTTAATCACAAGAAGGGAATGCTCCCTTGTTTGCAAGGGACCGTCGAACTCAAGGCCGTGTCCAGATTTTGGCAGAACGCCGCATTTGCAAGGACGTTCAGCCTGAGCAGCGAGTCCCGTCTGCAGGCACATCTCTGCTACCCTATTAACCCTTCATCTCCCCCTTTTTGATTTGCTTTTATAAAGTGTAGCATGGTCTGGATCTTCTCTGCTTCACGCTTTATTTGTTTCCCTTTCCACCACCGCCGGAAGACTAGAAAAACAACACAACAGAAAAGTGATATAAACACAGGGTTCCCAAAGGTAGTCCCAATTAGTGAGGACACATGCCCTAATGGATTTAAATTATTCGTTCCCTTCTGAAGACTTTTCAGCAAATCAGACCCCATAATGTCAGGTAAAGTCCTGCTAAAAGTAGACAAAATTTGTCGTTCCAGGTCTGTAATCTCCGTAGTGAGAGATTTTGATGCCCAGTCAAGGGTGCTTTTACTTTATCCCATCCTTCACTCATGTTAAATGGTACAGGTGTTATACAAAACTGAGAGGAATTCCAATCACGTTTCAACACACTTCGTGTAGATAGAACAGCCACTTGATCTCCAAGCTAGGAAACGGTGTGTTGAAGATTGAGCACGTCGGTAGCAAGGTGTGCATCCAAATCTCGCTGTTGTTGCCATAGCAAATGAGGGTCTTTATGCCAGTCCCGAATAAAACCAGCTGTTTGAATTCCTTGGTGTAACGCAAGACCTGCCACCACTGCTGTTGCAGTTACTGATGCGACTGCTAGAATCGAAGCAATGACCACACCAAGCATACGTCGAGATCGGTGTAGCAAAGTCCGTACAGCAGTTACTAGATGAGAAACAGCAAAAGAATCTGACCGTGGCCGAGTCAGATTTATAGGTAACCATACTTCTGTCCGAGCCTTAACAATTACTAACGAGAAATTGGAGTTATAGGCTCGTCTTTCAAATTCTTCCCAGCAAGACTGATTTACACATTGAGTTAGATTACGATAGTCACATGACACAGACCCCACAGTATCATTCCAGGTCCGATTCCCATATAACAATGCAAAAGGATATTTTACACATGCCATTGTGGAATAAGATTTATTAACATGGAATTTAACATGGAATGGACCACAAGAGTCACCACTGTCCAAAGTATAGTTTCCTGACCAGATAGTGAGATTACCAGAAACTGCCCATAGTTTCCAAATATCTCCTTGACTGTGTGGATATCCTTGCAATTGGAACTGAGGAGGGACAAGTGCAAATTGCTGCCATTTAACTGTTTCATTACCATTGCCCATCAAAGTGCTATTTGCACGATGCCACCTAAAAGATTTATTTGACCATTTTTCTAAGAATTGCCCATGATCTGGACTCCAATCTACAGTGATGGCCCCAGAATAATTCAGGACTTTATAGGGTCGATGACCTCAGCAACGTTCCCACTCCAGAAATTCTAGAGAAAGAACAAAAAAGTTAACAGGACATAGCGACATGTGTTTTCCATTATGAATGTCTATCGGTTCTGTCGAGGTGTTAAATCCCCTGGTGGAAACAAGCACAGTAAAAGTAGCAAAATGGTAATTATTATACTTTACCCCCCACCCCATGTATTATAAGAATGATGAGAATGTTCCTTGGTGGACAGACAAAAGGGGTGTCCTCCTATATACAAAGGAATACCTTCCACTGCAATGGTCAAATTACTGATATTATATTGTTGTTTATGATGAGATAGTTGTTCTATTCCCCCGCAAGCTGGCGGGAGAAAGAAGGCAGTCTCATTAGTACACACATGCTCTTCTGGTTCCCCCCAGGAAACTGCTCTTACTAGTGGGGGATTAGGTATATACGCCCACTATGTATGATTACTTGCCGATACACCGATTACCCGATATGTCACCACCGCCATCATGGCAAGCAAAAGATTGGTAGGATTCAGAGGTTGCCCCGCCTTCATTAACGTCTTCTCTGCTGCCTGGGTCAACCTCTTCATCTGACCCCACGTAGGAGGTGTTGCTTCCCTTGTACGGGAAGTAAGGCTTCTCTGCATAGTAAGCTCTTCAAATTTTTGAAAAGGCGATCAGCCATTGTTGGTTTTAATCAATCTTGCTGGGGTCCAAAACCTGTAATTATCAACAGAAATGAAAGCACACCCTCGTCCCAAATATATTAATGATGCTGGGATCCGACCTTTCTCTTTCTCTTTATACCAAAGAGGCGTATTCGAGATCTTATCTTCTTCTTTCCCTTGAAAATGCAACTCTGCTGCTGATAGATTTCCCTTGCTCCAAACACTCAAAAAATTTAGGGTAAGTACGGTTTTATTTAAAATGTCTTTAGGAATTTAGGGTAAGTCCGGTTTTATTTAAAATGTCTTTAGGTTTCTTTAATCTCTCTTGTCCCCCCCCCCCTTTTTTTTTATTTTTTCAAGATACTTATGCAAGTTATGATTAGCTCTT
>NW_024072187.1:0-5788 GCF_014754425.2 Oryx dammah
AATATTTTATATGCAGAACAGAAACATAATTTATGATAAAACATGCCACATTGGATTAAAATGATACAGAAGCACATGAGTCAGACTGTACAAGAGAAATGCATCAGTTAGATGTTTATTTAAAATTAAATTTTAGATATATTTACTTTAATTTTTGCATTCTTATATTTTGTTCTGTTTTAAAGAAGTTGAATAAAACATACTCTGCCGGTAAAAAATAATAATAATTCAGTGATGAACAAAGAATTGAACAGACATAGTCCACTGAAGGTGTCAGTGTAACTAGTATAAAAAGAATGAAATGCCATTCCTTCTTTGGAAGCTCTGAGAAAAAATTTTTCAAAGGACTAGTGGTTAGGGAAATGGGATGGGAGAAGAGGGAAGAGAGGTGATTAGCAGATAAAGAGTGTGGGGGTAAGGAAGGAGAAAAAATATTGCGTTATAGCCTGATTTCTAGTCAGTTACCTTCTTAACAATTTCACTGAGATGATAGCTCATGTTATATCAGTCATCTCCCAGTCATCAGTTATCTTGATTTAAATTATATTTAATGTCTATACTCAAAGCGTATTTAAATGTTTTTAATTCTTGCTATTGAATTTCATTTCCCCTCTTTCTTTCATCCTTTAACTGTCATTCACTGGTTAACTCATCTAACAAATGTTTGAGAACCTACTTTATGCTAAGCTCATAAAAACTTTGGTAACTGGATATATCTTGTGAAACACAATAGTCCAAGTTTACGTGCTTTAATTTTTTTCTCTTTGCAATTTAAGCCCAAGCAATTGTTTTCACCCGTTTGGGTTTTCTTAGCAGGATACAAGGATTTAGATGGAAAGTCCTGGCTGCCATGACTATATTAATAATAGTAATCTGAGTCAGGCCCTTTGAAGTTTTCTACACAAGGTCACAGGGTAACTTTTTTTCATCTTGGCCAAATTCTCATCTTCTTCAGCTATTACCAGGGAGTAAATGGCTGAGAAATTAAAGTACAAAAAAGATGGATTTCACATTGCACTAATCCATAGCAATTTCCAAACAGGAAGAAGAAAGGCAAAGTGAAAAAAGGAGCTTTTTCCTTGTCATTTTCCATTTCTGATTAGATAGAGAGAAGCAAAGATTTTTACTCTTAAATCTCAGCTATTTCAGAGGCTGCCCTTAGCACTAAATGATATACAGCGAGTACTTGGGTCTGCCACGAAACCCCACCGTGGTCTGATTTGGTGTTAGGTGTGATGCCGAACATCCCTTCTCAAATCAATGACTGGGATGGTATTGGAGTTTGCCCTTCCTTGTGTCCACTGATAAACCTCAATAAATGATACTAAAAGTTATAATAGTGATGGACTTTGTTCTAGAACTGTGGTATAATCTAGGACCTGGGAAGCCACTGCAAAATCCTCTTAGTGACTACTGGATGGTGGTCAATATTTCAAATTATCAGACAAATCAAGTTGGCATAATTCAAAATAGTAGATTATCTGTTAAATACAAGCACACTGATGGACAAAAACCTTGAGAGAAATGTTTATGGTGATTAAGACATGCTTGATATACTTCCCATGATCCTTTCTGATCTAGTCCTGGAACTCTCTCTCATTTTGTTCTGGCTAATTCCACCATCCTTAGGTCTTAGTTTATAAACAGCTTCTCCTAAATGCATTCCTTCTCTTGCCTCCCTTTCTCCCCCTGTCTCCTTTCCTTCCTCCTTCCCTTCTTTCCTTCCTTTTCCTTTTCTACCTCCTTCTTTTTTAGAATCTTCCACCCTGTTGAGAAGACTCTATTAGACTGGTTCTGGTTAGGGCGATTCTGCTGTGAGCAGTCATGCCAGTTAATTTTTCCTACTCCTTTTAGAGGTTAACTCAGGCTCTACTGAAATTCTTTGCTGTCCTCTCTGAAATATGTTAATATATGATTCTCTTGGCCAATTAAGAAACACTGTACAAACAAGTGTTTTGAGTATATGGGAGATTTCATAAGTCAATGAAGTATAAATATACTATCACTCTAAATATAATATGAATGCAATTAATCTAATTTTATTCTGTTCACTCCTGCTGAAGAAAACCTTCTAATACACAAGCAAAATGACCGTTTTTAAGGTTTCATCCTATTTGACTACCTTGTGGTGGTCTTTTGGTCTCAAGTTGGCTTTCCTATCTAATCTGCTTTTCTGGTTCCCTAACAACAGCTGTTTGTTTCCTTCATTGCCCCTCTTCTTCTGTTTGCCTTTTGAATGCTGTCTCAGCTAGGATTGTGTTTGTTTGTACGTATTGAAAAACCTTATAGCAGTGCTTAAATATTAATAGATTGGAATTTGTTAACAAGTGACAATAGGTGAGAATTTATTTGCTGTTAATACATCCCGGGGCAGTTCTTTTCCACCTAGCAAGGATACGCTTTAATTTTTTAAAAACTCTTCCAAATATAACATATATAGGGAAAAGTGCATAAAATATAAATATTCCAGTTATCAAAGTCTGTAGTAAACATCTGTGTTACCATCATCCAAGCCAAGAAATAAAACACTGTCAGTATCCCCCAGAGACACCCTGTGTATTCCATTCCAATTCCTGCTGCCTTTCTCCACCCCAAAGATCAACTGTCTCCTAACTAGTTGCTTCCTTACATTTTCTTACAGTTCTACCACCTCTGTATTATTCCTGAGAATATGAACTATAGTTGAGTTTTTCCCATTGCTGGCTCTTTTATGTAAAAACCATATAAAATGTGTTTTGTGAGTTTGGTTTCTTTTGTTCAACGTTTACTTGTAATTCATTCATATTGTTTTGTGTGTTATTTGTTGATAAATGAATTCTATTCCATAAGTATGCCAAAATTGATTAATCTAGTTTGCTTTTTTTGGATATTTGGGTTGTTTCTAGTTGTTGAGTATTATGAATAGAACTGATATGAACATTCTTGTTTGTCTCCCGAGGTGCATTTCTATAGATGTACAGGTAGGAGTGAAATTGTTGTGCTTCCTTTTTTGTTTTTTTTGACAGGGAAGTTCTCTTCAGTGATATGACAGAACTGGCTAAGGCTCGTTCAGCATGACCCACAGGGTCACCTCTCAGACAGAGTCCATCTCAGAGCAGGGGAATAAAGCGAGGCCGACTCCTGCATGGGTGGGGTTGCACTTGTCTAGCTCTTTTGGTTGTTGAGAAAAGCAGCTGCTGAGAAGGCGAGGGAGGGGAGTCAGTTAAACGCTAGGGAGAGGAATCCTTCTACCTCTTGGTGTTGCTGGGGATGGAAAGAGAGGTTCAGGACTGGCTCAATTTGGAGATCTCTTGGCTGTTCACTCAGGACTAAGTGAGCATCAGTGATACACTAGAATCAGAAATTTGGGCAGGTGGTCATGGAAAACTTTTCTCAGAAGGTGACATGTGAAGAGAAATGTGGATCACTTGAGGGGGAGAATATTCTAGTGAGGGAAGAGCACGTACAGGCCCTGGAGGGAGGACATATTTGGAGATGTTAAGGAAGCACAGATGGTCAGTGAGGCTGGAGCATAGTGAGCAGGAGGGAAGAGGGGCACAGAGCTGGATGGGGGAGGCAGACCAGGGCAGGCTCATAGCACTGTGGCCCCACAGCAGGGAGTTAGTGGACCTCAGTGTAAGGAAAGGAGTCTTGGATGGTGAACCTATCTGGTTCACGTTTGAAAGAGATTACTCTGGATGGATTGCAGTGTTGGCAGGAGTGGCAGCTGGGAGACCTGTGGAAGGCTGTGCCTCAGGGAGAGACGAAGGTGGCTTGGACTAGAGAGTGGTGGTGAAGGGATGGGTTAGAGCTGCAAGGACTGAGGCCAGAAGAGAAGTTGACTGTGTTTTTGTGGCTTGAACATTGAATGGATGACAGTATATGAACTGAGACAGGGAGAGCAAAGCTTTGGAATCATTTGGGACAAGAGAGGAAGGGGAGGAAGCTGTACCAAAAAAAGAAAAGTTTTGTATTGGCCATGTCAAGTTTGAGAGGCCTAGTAGATATTTCAAGGAGGCATTCAGATACATGAATCTGGAGCTGAGAGGAGTGTTCTTTATAAATTTTGAGCAAATCTTTATACCTCTGGGCACTATCACATGGCATGGTATGTGGTGGGCACCCAATACATATTCAGTGTGTAAATTTATTTAAAAAATATGCACGGAGCACTTGCCCTGTGCTAGGTACTGTTCTAGGAGCTGAGAATACAGCAGTGAGCAAAAATCCCTGTGGCCTCCCTAGAAGTTAAAATGGTCAAATGCATGTTTGTGTACATGAATGAATAAATGAATGAATCTATGAAATGTATACCCAGATATTAAAGTGTCTGTTAATTTATTTTTTCTCTATGTCTTAAAAAAAATCTTTGAAAATACTATTAAAAACAGAACTCTCCAGCAGAATTGATGACAAGAGTCATGTGTAGAGAGACTTTATGGTAATAACCCATTTTGCTTTCTCTTTCTCTTCTCAACTTGGTTTTCTTTACCTTTATATACCTGAGACCTTTGTATCAGTTGGTGGTACAGTGATTGTGGTAGATGGGTGTTATTTACCATTGCTTCAGAGTCGATTTCTAATTTTCCCTTGAAAAATGTTATTTACAGGCACACTATTTTTGCTCACAGGTGTGAAATGGCTCTGTGACACATGAAGAAGCAAAATGTCACTTCCGAGGTTTGTGATAAAATTTCTTGATAGATTCTTCAGGTAGCATGAGACACCTTTCTCACTGCTGAGATACTGTGTTGCCAAGGCTGAGAAGCTGAAGGGAAAATGTGTGCTTTAGTGGGGAATGCCTGTGGTCACACCACTGTGCTAAATAGAGTTCCAAGAAGTTTGGTGTTAGTTTATATTTTGTAAATGGAATTAACATCTTCTGAGCTTTCAGGGAATTTGTAACTTATAAAAGCTGCAGTTATTTTTTTTCCCCAATAAAGTTTCCATTAAGTAATACAAAAAATTTGTTTCAGTGACTCATCCTTATGTATTTGTATTCTTATATATTAAATATCCGTGTTAATTCCCAGAACAGATTATTCAGTTTTCTATACTAAGCCCTACTCAACATGATGTTTATTTTATTTTATTTTTTTTTTTAGAAATATGATTTTAATTAGCTTGGATATAAAAGTATTGGCTTATCTGGCAAATTCTTGAAAAGGGCTATAAAAAGCTTACTCTTAGTAATGATTACATTTATTTTTTTTTTAATTTATTTATTTATTTTTAATTTTTACTTTACAATTCTGTATTTGTTTTGGCATAGATTGACATGAATCCACCACAGGTGTACATGCGTTCCCAAACATGAACCCCCCTCCCACCCCCCTCCCCACAACATCTCTCTGGGTCATCCCCGAGCTTCAGCCCCAAGCGTGTCATATCCTGCATCAGACATAGACTGGCATTTCGATTCTTACATGATATTATACATGTTTCAATGCCATTCTCCCAAATCATCACACCCTCTCCCTCGCCCTCTGAGTCCAAAAGTCCGCTATACACATCTGTGTCTTTTTTGCTGTCCTGCATACAGGGTCATCATTGCCATCTTCCTAAATTCCATATATATGTGTTAGTATACTGTATTGGTGTTTTTCTTTCTGGCTCATCAACTTCTTTAAAACAGAACAAAATATAAGAATGCAAAAATTAAAGTAAATATATCTAAAATTTAATTTTAAATAAACATCTAACTGATGCATTTCTCTTGTATAGTCTGACTCATGTGCTTCTGTATCATTTTAATCCAATGGGGCATGTTTTATCATAAATTATGTTTCTGTTCTGCATATAAAATATT
>NW_024072188.1:0-5787 GCF_014754425.2 Oryx dammah
TCCAGTCCTTGACCACACCTGATCCCTGGGCACAAATTCGTGAATCTGTTCCCCAAGTGGGAATGGCACCCTTTCTTGTACAAACTTAGTTACCTGATTTATTACCTTACCTGGTTGTTCCACCTGCTGTGAAAGCTCATCTCCCCTTACCTGAGGCAAATTTGTTGACACCTGTTTTATTCTGGGAGGGGGCCTCCTGTACACAATTTTGTATGGAGAAGAGCCATGGGACTGTGGGGTCATCCTGAGTCTGAGCAGAGCCTATGGAAACAAGTCCACCCAGGAACAGTCAGTCTCTAAGGTCCATTTGGAGAGTGTCTCTTTAACTGTCCGGCTGGTTCCTTCCACCATCCCAGAACTCTGGGGCCTATATGCTGTATGTAATTTCCACTTGATGTTTAAAGTTTTGCTTACTTGTTATACTAAATCAGCTGTGAAAGCCAGGCCATTGTCCGATCCAGTGCTGGTGGGAAATGCAAATCTGGGAACTATCTCCCTAAGCAGGCACCAGGCTACTTTGGATGCTCTTTCAGTCGGGGTGGGAAAAGCTTCTACCCATCCCGAGAACGTACATACGATGCCCAGCAAGTAATGGTAATGTCGATGAGGTTTCATTTCAGTGAAGTCCACTTCCAGGTGTTCAAAGGGCAGCGTGCCTTTTAGCTGAATCCCTGGAGGTTTCTGTCTGTGCCGAGAGGCAGCATTGATCTGTGAGCAGGCAGTGCAGTTCTGAGATTTTGTCCTGCATAGGGAAAAGAGGCAGGGAACCAAGAAATATTTTCAAATTAGCTCTTCCAGTTTATGATGGCCTAGATGGGTCGCTTGGTGTGTTTGGCTTACCAGAGTGGGTGCCAGCTCCTCTGGTACCAATAATTTGCCGCTTGACAATTCCTGCCATCCCTTTTCAGTCTTGATGGCCCCTTCTGCTTTGGCTAGTTGGTCTTGGGCTTCAGTGTATTTTGGAGAGTCTAGCATTAGCTCAGGTAGCTCCGCCAATATGAGAGCTTTAATAGGGGCTTCACTTGTCACCTCCAAGCCTTTGGCTGCTTGTTTAGTGGTCTTATCTGCCAGTCTGTTCCCTGAGCGGGGGGGGTGGGTAGCCTCTTTTTGACGTCCTCAGCAGTGTATGAGTGCAACCCTTTCTGGTTCCCAGGCAGCATCTAATAGGGTCTTAATTTCTTCCTTATTTTTAATATCTTTTTCACTAGCTGTCAGAGGCCTCTCTCCTTATACAGAGCCCTGTAGTGTGGCAAAATCATACCTGGAGTCGGCGTAAATGTCTGTCTTCTTACCTTTTGACAGCTGGAGGGCCTGGGTTAGAGCATATAATTCAGCCTGTTGAGGGGACCAGTGTGATGGAAGAGAGCTAGCCTCAGCGATGGTTTCTTCTATGACAACCACATATCCCGACAGTCATTGTCCTTGTTTCACCAGACTGGTGCCCTTGGTGTACAGGATCCAATCTGGGTCCGGGATTGGCTGGTCTCTCAAGTCAGGTCTGCTGGCATATTTCCTTGCAATCATGTGAGGACCCACCTTTTAAGAGAGTGGCCAGATTCAGGGCCTGACAAGGCTCAGTAGTAACATGGGGTTCTCACAGAACAGTCCCTGGTATTGAGTAATCTGGGATGTTGACAGCCATTTATGGGGGTCCGCTCGCAGAGAGTGTTGACCTCATGCAGGACTTGTACGAACAAATCTTGGCCCAAAGTCAGCTCGGTTGCCTCCCGGACCAGTAAGCCAACAGCAGCAACTGCTCCCAAGCATCCCAGCCACCCAGTGGCAACATTGTCCAGCTGATTAGAGATAAGTCACTGGTCTGTCCCATGTCCCCATAGTCTGGGACAACACTCCCATAGCCACCTTGTTCTTTTCAGCCATGTGAAGAGTAAATGGCTTAGCAAGGTGCGGCAGGCCCAAGGCGGGTGCTGCCGTCATTGTACCGGGTTTGAGTTCTATTACCAGTGGGACTTGTTTTGAAAGCCTGGGGTGGCGGGGGGAGGGGAGGGGGGGGGGTGTGTCTTCCGCTGGA
This sequence comes from Oryx dammah, assembly GCF_014754425.2. NCBI lineage: Eukaryota > Metazoa > Chordata > Mammalia > Artiodactyla > Bovidae > Oryx > Oryx dammah. Next base: position 2,033 of record NW_024072188.1, read on the forward strand.
CCTCAGGGAATTGTTGAGTTAACTTTCTCTCTCGACTGTTTAGCCCATCCGGTTTCCTTGCCCTGAGATTGTGCAACCTCCATTCATCTTGAGGGGTTACTGAGAGGAAGAGTAAATAGGTGGTTGAACCCACTCAAACAGTGGGTCTTTTGTAGGGGGAACGGTCACTTGTGCCCCCAATTTAGACAGCAAGTCTCTTCCTAACAAAGGTACTGGGCATTCAGGGATGTACAAAAACTCATGAGTACTTGGTGCCCCCCCATCTGATATTTTCAGGGTAGGCTAGAGACACAAAGCCTGCATTTTTCACCATCTGAGACCCAGCAGCCTCTGGCTGGGTCTATTGGCGTATAAAGTCTATAGGCCTCTCGCAGTCTTTCGCAGAACTCAGGGGGTGATTCACTTTCCCTTTGAATCACTTCGGAGGGTTTTGCGATACTCATAGCTTTTCGGACCCCCGTCTTGAGACCTTGTGAAACAGTCACCCGATATATCTCCAGGTGGCCCCTCCCTTCCTCTGTGTTACAGTCCCAGCTGGGCCTCTCATCAGGATGGCTAGTTCTGCCCATCACTGTGGGTTTCCAGCACCCTCAGGTGCCATTTCTCTTAACCATTTTTTGGCCTCAGTTAGGATACTGTGTCTTTCCTCAGTGCTGAAGAGGGAGACTACTAGTTGGATTATGTCATCCTATGCAGGGCGGTGGGTACGAAAAATAGTCTCCATTAGCCTAATCATGGCTTGTGGCTCCCCCACGCTACGGTGGAGTGTGTCTCTGTCAGTTTAATGTATCTGTAGAGGAAAATGGCTGGGAATAACAGGCTACAGGGCGCTGCTGGTAGTGCCCCATGCGTCCTGAACTGGAGGCTGTCGTAGCTCTCCGAGGGGCATCTGTAGTGGGGTTCTTTCCCCTGTTCCTTGGCGGAGCGCAGCCCCTGTCTAATTACTGCATTTTCTTCCTCCTTCCCATCAGTACTCACCGGGAGAGATGGATACAGTCTAGGAGGTCCAGCTGAGGCAGAATTCTGGGGGTATTGACCAGAGGTCTCCATTGCTGGGATTGGAGCCTGCCAAAACGGCGGCTCTACGAACTCCAGGAGAGCTGGTGGAAGAGCAGAGGCTGCTGCAGGAGCTTCACCTGGCCCTGGATCGGGCATTAAGGTGACCTCCAGTCCTGGTGGAGCACTGGGAGGCAGGCGCGTCATTATCCAGTATGGGAGAGGGGTCAGGTAATCCCCATCCAAATCCTGTAGAATTTCCTTTTTTATCATCAGTCAATTTTTGTGCCATTAATATTTTTCCCTTTCCCTTCTGGATACAGAACCTTGTCCAAGCAGGAGGGTCTTGAGCTAACCCTAGCCGTGAGTCAATATATGGATATTGATCCAGGTGTCCTGGCTCTCCTGTGACTACTGTATAGACTGCTTCCACTATTTTTAAGTTCATGGTGTTCTCTGGGGGCCATCCTACTCCCATAGGGGGCCATTCGACCTCACAGAGTATGTGGAGGCAGTTAGGCTTCATCTTCACCCCATAGTCTCCTCCATATCCCTTCTTTACATTTTAAATCGTGCACTCCAATACAATTGCCTTAGATTCACTTCCCCCCATCTTGCTTACCTTCTCAGACCTTCTTCTACTTTTCCTTTTCATTCTGTCTACGAAGTTCTCAGTACCCTATGAACTTCTGATATTTCCACTCAATGACACTTAAATTGCCATTCTGCCTCCTTCCTAATTGGGCTGAGAAGAGCCTTACCTGCCAGATCCCAGAGGGAGAGAGGGGATCGGCATGCCTTCACCTGCCGGTCAGCACGGCCAAACCAGAGCACCACGTGGTCCAAGACTGTTTCTCCCTTAACCTTTAAAGTCCATTCTGCCTTGGTGGGCGTGATCAGGTGCGGATGAAAATACAGATGGGTTAAATATCCCACGTCCCAGGCCGTCTCCGGAAAAGCCAATTCGTACTCACTTATGTATCCCCCTCCTTCTAGCCTGACAATTCTAAGGCGGTCAAGAATTTCATAGCAGATGGGACACCTCCTTGGGGAGGGCAGAATATGAGCACACAAAAACCAAGTTTCTTCTCCTAAAAATCCCCTGGCAATTGCTTTGTAGTAATTTTCCCCAAGACGGCGTGGACATCACCCTCTAAATGACCTTCACAAATTTCTTTCCTAAGCCCTAACACGTTCGTCAACCTGTGTACCGAGCAATCGTTGCCACCTGCCTATTCCAGGCCCCTGTGGATCTGTGCCCCTTCTAGCCCCTCCCAGGGGGGTGATCAGGCCCCCTCTTCCACCCTACCGGGTGGGTTCCTCCTCACCTGAGTGCTCAGTTCCCTTGCTGCCATCCACTACCTGCTAACGTGAAAGGTCCGGGAGTTGAGAAGTAGAATCCTTCCAGAAGGGCGAGGCGCCTTCCCCCTTCTAGAAGATTCGAGCCGCAAGGCCTCAGAGTAGTCCCAAAACGAGACTTGTCTCCTCAAAGTGAGGAGCTTTCCGGCCAATGCACCAAATGTTGTAGCCACGTTCTGGGAAGCAAACTCACTCAGAAGAACAATGCAGATAGCAGAGTGCAGTTTAGTATACCAGCGGGCCCAAGGCAGAGTCTCCTCTTAGCCAAGGACCCTGACCAGTTTTTCTGAAAACCTTATATACCCTAAGTGTACGTGCCCAAACCCACCTCCCCAAATTCCCCGAAACTAGTCTGAACAAAGGAAAAGAAAGATACAATCAAAGTTAACCTGTGATTCATATGCCTTAAGCCTAGGTAGTTAACAGTGGACAATTATCAATAGGCCTGTGGTCATACCCCGATAAGCCTAATAGAATTTATGATTCTATTCGGTTACACAGATAATTAGGGTATTCTTTGAGGCAACAGAGAGTCTAGGTACGAGCCCTGGGGCTCTTCCATCCTTCCAAAAGCAGGGGGCCTGCTTTTCCAGCTGGTATGTCGTTTCCATAGATACTGGACGTATAGCTCAAAGTCCACGTCCGGCCCAAGATGGACTCCTGCTTTCAAGATGGAGCCTGTTCTGTCTGTTTGCTCCTTCATTCCCCCCTCCGGATGCTCTTAACTCATAGGATGAGCATCATTCGTAGGGACATATTGCACCCTGACTCTCTGACCTCCAATTTGGGAGAACGTCATCAACCTTTGGGTTACAAAGTTCATAATACATTGTGAAATAAAGGGTCCACAAAGCAGAACTATCAAGGCAACTATAACAACGGTAAACATAGCTTTCCATCAATCGCCTTTCACCCAAGATAGACCGAAGTCCACAACGGAAGATTATCATCAGATATAACTTTTACCTGACCTTTCATGTCATCTAGGGTGGCTGATATACAGCCAGATAAATCAGGAATATATACCCAACATTCAACTTTAATTATAGCACAGGTCCTTCTTTGTACTGAAACTATGGTTAGTCTCAAGATGATACCAGCATGTCCTTGTAGCAGCAGTTGATTGTAGAGCTTCATCTCTGTTTCATCTTTAAGATGACCTTGGTTTCACGGGGATCAGTGGGGTCCTGTTGTGTAGTCCACTCGGCGTCCTCTGGGTCTGCATGGTTTGGTATGCTCTCTTCATCCTCATGTGGAGGATGCAGGGAGTGACACCTGCAACTTTAACTGCAGCAGGGCTGGTTAGAACAACAGTGTACGGACCCTTCCAATGTGGGGCCAAGGAGTCGTGTTTCCAGTCCTTGACCACACCTGATCCCTGGGCACAAATTCGTGAATCT
>NW_024072189.1:0-5787 GCF_014754425.2 Oryx dammah
TCCAGTCCTTGACCACACCTGATCCCTGGGCACAAATTCGTGAATCTGTTCCCCAAGTGGGAATGGCACCCTTTCTTGTACAAACTTAGTTACCTGATTTATTACCTTACCTGGTTGTTCCACCTGCTGTGAAAGCTCATCTCCCCTTACCTGAGGCAAATTTGTTGACACCTGTTTTATTCTGGGAGGGGGCCTCCCGTACACAATTTTGTATGGAGAAGAGCCATGGGACTGTGGGGTCATCCTGAGTCTGAGCAGAGCCTATGGAAACAAGTCCACCCAGGAACAGTCAGTCTCTAAGGTCCATTTGGAGAGTGTCTCTTTAACTGTCCGGCTGGTTCCTTCCACCATCCCAGAACTCTGGGGCCTATATGCTGTATGTAATTTCCACTTGATGTTTAAAGTTTTGCTTACTTGTTATACTAAATCAGCTGTGAAAGCCAGGCCATTGTCCGATCCAGTGCTGGTGGGAAATGCAAATCTGGGAACTATCTCCCTAAGCAGGCACCAGGCTACTTTGGATGCTCTTTCAGTCGGGGTGGGAAAAGCTTCTACCCATCCCGAGAACGTACATACGATGCCCAGCAAGTAATGGTAATGTCGATGAGGTTTCATTTCAGTGAAGTCCACTTCCAGGTGTTCAAAGGGCAGCGTGCCTTTTAGCTGAATCCCTGGAGGTTTCTGTCTGTGCCGAGAGGCAGCATTGATCTGTGAGCAGGCAGTGCAGTTCTGAGATTTTGTCCTGCATAGGGAAAAGAGGCAGGGAACCAAGAAATATTTTCAAATTAGCTCTTCCAGTTTATGATGGCCTAGATGGGTCGCTTGGTGTGTTTGGCTTACCAGAGTGGGTGCCAGCTCCTCTGGTACCAATAATTTGCCGCTTGACAATTCCTGCCATCCCTTTTCAGTCTTGATGGCCCCTTCTGCTTTGGCTAGTTGGTCTTGGGCTTCAGTGTATTTTGGAGAGTCTAGCATTAGCTCAGGTAGCTCCGCCAATATGAGAGCTTTAATAGGGGCTTCACTTGTCACCTCCAAGCCTTTGGCTGCTTGTTTAGTGGTCTTATCTGCCAGTCTGTTCCCTGAGCGGGGGGGGTGGGTAGCCTCTTTTTGACGTCCTCAGCAGTGTATGAGTGCAACCCTTTCTGGTTCCCAGGCAGCATCTAATAGGGTCTTAATTTCTTCCTTATTTTTAATATCTTTTTCACTAGCTGTCAGAGGCCTCTCTCCTTATACAGAGCCCTGTAGTGTGGCAAAATCATACCTGGAGTCGGCGTAAATGTCTGTCTTCTTACCTTTTGACAGCTGGAGGGCCTGGGTTAGAGCATATAATTCAGCCTGTTGAGGGGACCAGTGTGATGGAAGAGAGCTAGCCTCAGCGATGGTTTCTTCTATGACAACCACATATCCCGACAGTCATTGTCCTTGTTTCACCAGACTGGTGCCCTTGGTGTACAGGATCCAATCTGGGTCCGGGATTGGCTGGTCTCTCAAGTCAGGTCTGCTGGCATATTTCCTTGCAATCATGTGAGGACCCACCTTTTAAGAGAGTGGCCAGATTCAGGGCCTGACAAGGCTCAGTAGTAACATGGGGTTCTCACAGAACAGTCCCTGGTATTGAGTAATCTGGGATGTTGACAGCCATTTATGGGGGTCCGCTCGCAGAGAGTGTTGACCTCATGCAGGACTTGTACGAACAAATCTTGGCCCAAAGTCAGCTCGGTTGCCTCCCGGACCAGTAAGCCAACAGCAGCAACTGCTCCCAAGCATCCCAGCCACCCAGTGGCAACATTGTCCAGCTGATTAGAGATAAGTCACTGGTCTGTCCCATGTCCCCATAGTCTGGGACAACACTCCCATAGCCACCTTGTTCTTTTCAGCCATGTGAAGAGTAAATGGCTTAGCAAGGTGCGGCAGGCCCAAGGCGGGTGCTGCCGTCATTGTACCGGGTTTGAGTTCTATTACCAGTGGGACTTGTTTTGAAAGCCTGGGGTGGCGGGGGGAGGGGAGGGGGGGGGGTGTGTCTTCCGCTGGACCTCAGGGAATTGTTGAGTTAACTTTCTCTCTCGACTGTTTAGCCCATCCGGTTTCCTTGCCCTGAGATTGTGCAACCTCCATTCATCTTGAGGGGTTACTGAGAGGAAGAGTAAATAGGTGGTTGAACCCACTCAAACAGTGGGTCTTTTGTAGGGGGAACGGTCACTTGTGCCCCCAATTTAGACAGCAAGTCTCTTCCTAACAAAGGTACTGGGCATTCAGGGATGTACAAAAACTCATGAGTACTTGGTGCCCCCCCATCTGATATTTTCAGGGTAGGCTAGAGACACAAAGCCTGCATTTTTCACCATCTGAGACCCAGCAGCCTCTGGCTGGGTCTATTGGCGTATAAAGTCTATAGGCCTCTCGCAGTCTTTCGCAGAACTCAGGGGGTGATTCACTTTCCCTTTGAATCACTTCGGAGGGTTTTGCGATACTCATAGCTTTTCGGACCCCCGTCTTGAGACCTTGTGAAACAGTCACCCGATATATCTCCAGGTGGCCCCTCCCTTCCTCTGTGTTACAGTCCCAGCTGGGCCTCTCATCAGGATGGCTAGTTCTGCCCATCACTGTGGGTTTCCAGCACCCTCAGGTGCCATTTCTCTTAACCATTTTTTGGCCTCAGTTAGGATACTGTGTCTTTCCTCAGTGCTGAAGAGGGAGACTACTAGTTGGATTATGTCATCCTATGCAGGGCGGTGGGTACGAAAAATAGTCTCCATTAGCCTAATCATGGCTTGTGGCTCCCCCACGCTACGGTGGAGTGTGTCTCTGCCAGTTTAATGTATCTGTAGAGGAAAATGGCTGGGAATAACAGGCTACAGGGCGCTGCTGGTAGTGCCCCATGCGTCCTGAACTGGAGGCTGTCGTAGCTCTCCGAGGGGCATCTGTAGTGGGGTTCTTTCCCCTGTTCCTTGGCGGAGCGCAGCCCCTGTCTAATTACTGCATTTTCTTCCTCCTTCCCATCAGTACTCACCGGGAGAGATGGATACAGTCTAGGAGGTCCAGCTGAGGCAGAATTCTGGGGGTATTGACCAGAGGTCTCCATTGCTGGGATTGGAGCCTGCCAAAACGGCGGCTCTACGAACTCCAGGAGAGCTGGTGGAAGAGCAGAGGCTGCTGCAGGAGCTTCACCTGGCCCTGGATCGGGCATTAAGGTGACCTCCAGTCCTGGTGGAGCACTGGGAGGCAGGCGCGTCATTATCCAGTATGGGAGAGGGGTCAGGTAATCCCCATCCAAATCCTGTAGAATTTCCTTTTTTATCATCAGTCAATTTTTGTGCCATTAATATTTTTCCCTTTCCCTTCTGGATACAGAACCTTGTCCAAGCAGGAGGGTCTTGAGCTAACCCTAGCCGTGAGTCAATATATGGATATTGATCCAGGTGTCCTGGCTCTCCTGTGACTACTGTATAGACTGCTTCCACTATTTTTAAGTTCATGGTGTTCTCTGGGGGCCATCCTACTCCCATAGGGGGCCATTCGACCTCACAGAGTATGTGGAGGCAGTTAGGCTTCATCTTCACCCCATAGTCTCCTCCATATCCCTTCTTTACATTTTAAATCGTGCACTCCAATACAATTGCCTTAGATTCACTTCCCCCCATCTTGCTTACCTTCTCAGACCTTCTTCTACTTTTCCTTTTCATTCTGTCTACGAAGTTCTCAGTACCCTATGAACTTCTGATATTTCCACTCAATGACACTTAAATTGCCATTCTGCCTCCTTCCTAATTGGGCTGAGAAGAGCCTTACCTGCCAGATCCCAGAGGGAGAGAGGGGATCGGCATGCCTTCACCTGCCGGTCAGCATGGCCAAACCAGAGCACCACGTGGTCCAAGACTGTTTCTCCCTTAACCTTTAAAGTCCATTCTGCCTTGGTGGGCGTGATCAGGTGCGGATGAAAATACAGATGGGTTAAATATCCCACGTCCCAGGCCGTCTCCGGAAAAGCCAATTCGTACTCACTTATGTATCCCCCTCCTTCTAGCCTGACAATTCTAAGGCGGTCAAGAATTTCATAGCAGATGGGACACCTCCTTGGGGAGGGCAGAATATGAGCACACAAAAACCAAGTTTCTTCTCCTAAAAATCCCCTGGCAATTGCTTTGTAGTAATTTTCCCCAAGACGGCGTGGACATCACCCTCTAAATGACCTTCACAAATTTCTTTCCTAAGCCCTAACACGTTCGTCAACCTGTGTACCAAGCAATCGTTGCCACCTGCCTATTCCAGGCCCCTGTGGATCTGTGCCCCTTCTAGCCCCTCCCAGGGGGGTGATCAGGCCCCCTCTTCCACCCTACCGGGTGGGTTCCTCCTCACCTGAGTGCTCAGTTCCCTTGCTGCCATCCACTACCTGCTAACGTGAAAGGTCCGGGAGTTGAGAAGTAGAATCCTTCCAGAAGGGCGAGGCGCCTTCCCCCTTCTAGAAGATTCGAGCCGCAAGGCCTCAGAGTAGTCCCAAAACGAGACTTGTCTCCTCAAAGTGAGGAGCTTTCCGGCCAATGCACCAAATGTTGTAGCCACGTTCTGGGAAGCAAACTCACTCAGAAGAACAATGCAGATAGCGGAGTGCAGTTTAGTATACCAGCGGGCCCAAGGCAGAGTCTCCTCTTAGCCAAGGACCCTGACCAGTTTTTCTGAAAACCTTATATACCCTAAGTGTACGTGCCCAAACCCACCTCCCCAAATTCCCCGAAACTAGTCTGAACAAAGGAAAAGAAAGATACAATCAAAGTTAACCTGTGATTCATATGCCTTAAGCCTAGGTAGTTAACAGTGGACAATTATCAATAGGCCTGTGGTCATACCCCGATAAGCCTAATAGAATTTATGATTCTATTCGGTTACACAGATAATTAGGGTATTCTTTGAGGCAACAGAGAGTCTAGGTACGAGCCCTGGGGCTCTTCCATCCTTCCAAAAGCAGGGGGCCTGCTTTTCCAGCTGGTATGTCGTTTCCATAGATACTGGACGTATAGCTCAAAGTCCACGTCCGGCCCAAGATGGACTCCTGCTTTCAAGATGGAGCCTGTTCTGTCTGTTTGCTCCTTCATTCCCCCCTCCGGATGCTCTTAACTCATAGGATGAGCATCATTCGTAGGGACATATTGCACCCTGACTCTCTGACCTCCAATTTGGGAGAACGTCATCAACCTTTGGGTTACAAAGTTCATAATACATTGTGAAATAAAGGGTCCACAAAGCAGAACTATCAAGGCAACTATAACCACGGTAAACATAGCTTTCCATCAATCGCCTTTCACCCAAGATAGACCGAAGTCCACAACGGAAGATTATCATCAGATATAACTTTTACCTGACCTTTCATGTCATCTAGGGTGGCTGATATACAGCCAGATAAATCAGGAATATATACCCAACATTCAACTTTAATTATAGCACAGGTCCTTCTTTGTACTGAAACTATGGTTAGTCTCAAGATGATACCAGCATGTCCTTGTAGCAGCAGTTGATTGTAGAGCTTCATCTCTGTTTCATCTTTAAGATGACCTTGGTTTCACGGGGATCAGTGGGGTCCTGTTGTGTAGTCCACTCGGCGTCCTCCGGGTCTGCGTGGTTTGGTATGCTCTCTTCATCCTCATGTGGAGGATGCAGGGAGTGACACCTGCAACTTTAACTGCAGCAGGGCTGGTTAGAACAACAGTGTACGGACCCTTCCAATGTGGGGCCAAGGAGTCGTGTTTCCAGTCCTTGACCACACCTGATCCCTGGGCACAAATTCGTGAATCT
>NW_024072191.1:0-5785 GCF_014754425.2 Oryx dammah
TCTATCCAGACAAATGTTTTCTACGTTTTATGGTGTTACTGCTCACCTACCCAACAGAACTCCAGTGCAGAGACCCGTGATCTTACCTCATTGCCCCAGAAGATTTGTTGTGATGGTAAACAGTCCTTTATGGCTGTCCTCTGGCTGTTGTTTCCTGTTTGTCTAGCCCTGTGATTTTTGCTTAGCAAAGCAAGAGGACTAGTAATATTTATAAATACAGTCAGCCCTTTATATCCATGTATTCTTTGCATCCACCAATTCAGCAACTGCACATGGAAAATTACATATTTTTAAATTCCAGAAGGTTCTGTGAAGCAAAACTTGAATTTGCTCAGTACCAACAACTGTTTACATAGAATTTATGTTGTATTTATAACTGTTTACATAGCATTTACATTATGTTAGGTATTATAAGCAATCTAGCGATGAATTAAAGGGAAGATATGTGTGGGTTATAATCAAATACTAGGCCATGTAATATAAGAGAGTTGAGCATCTGTAGATTTTGGTCCCAAGGGGGTCCTGGAACCATTGCCCCCCAACAACCCCTGCCCCCACCACAGATACTGTAGTGAGTGACTGCAAAGAGGCACCACATGCTGAAGTTACTAAGTGTATAAGTGTAAATGAGGAGGGGGAGAGGGGGTTAGTGCAGAAATGACTGGAGAGCACTAATGACTAGTAAGTTCCCTGACTGTCATCAGTTCAGTTCTGTTCAGTTGCTCAGTTGTGTCCGACTCTTTATGACCCCATGAATCGCAGCACGCCAGGCCTCCCTGTCCATCACCAACTCCCAGAGTTCACTCATACTCATGTCCATCGAGTCAGTGATGCCATCCAGCCATCTCATCCTTTGTCGTTCCCTTCTCCTCCTGCCCTCAATCCCTCCCAGTGTCAGAGTCTTTTCCAATGAGTCAACTCTTCGCATGAGGTGGCCAAAGTACTGGAATTTCAGCTTTAGCATCATTCCTTCCAAAGAAATCCCAGGGCTGATCTCCTTCAGAATGGACTGGTTGGATCTCCTTGTAGTGCAAGGGACTCTCAAGAGTCTTCTCCAACACCACAATGCAAAAGCATCAATTCTTCGGCGCTCAGCCTTCTGTCATTAGGTGAATGCTATTTCATTCAGCAAGTAAGTTTTTGGTAAACTAACTTAGAGCTGCTTTATCTATAGTAAGGGCTCAGTAAATTGTTGATTAAATAATAAATGAAAATACAAAATAAAATAAAGCTTTAAATAGCTGAGCACTTAGAAAAGTTATGCTTATTCATATTTGAGGGCCAATTATTTACATTTATTGCTGTGGTCAACATGTCCAGTCTAGAAAAGATGCTCTGATCAAGGAGCAGAGTGAAGGGACCAGGACTTAGGGGGCACCCCAACTATGTATCATGTGGGGTAGATTGGGTAGGGAAGGGGATGTGGAGGGGACCTGGGTCCTGTGTTTCTTGGTGACAGTAGCTGGTCTGTATAGTGAAGAAGCAGCTTTGGATCAGCCTGTTCTACCCAGTTTAGGTGCAAGGCCTGCAGTGTCTGATGGGGCTTGTGTGTCCTGATTAAATTCCCAGCCATCAATGCAAGAAGCAAAAGAGAAAATTGTGTCTCTGTCCATCACCCCTGCTCTGGTCAAAGTTTATCCCTTGGTGGGAATGGGAGTTCAGTGCAGTCTAGCTAGTGTGCAGGTCCTGGAAACTTGTCATGTTCCCACCATAGCAATTTGCCTCTTTAATAAGGAAAGTTATATCTGCTATTTTTGCAGAATCAGGAACATATTTTGTTCAGCTGTGTAATTTTGATTACTTCATGTAATACTTGTGACATATTTTTCCATGTCATTAAACCTTTTTTTTTAGTAGCATGAATGAAGACATTTATTGTGAAGATGTGATCATACATAAAGCAGAAGTGTGATGAAGACCCACAGGCCATCACCCAGCTCTCATGGTTATCAGCATTTTTAGTGCTGAAATAGCTTCATCACCACCCTCGCCATGCTTGCTTTATGGACCGACTTGAGATAAATTCCTGGCGTCATGCCATTTGAATCTCAGGTACTTAAGTATGCATCTCAAAAATGTAATTTTTAATATGCTGCAATGGCATTATTATATTGAATGTAAATAGAAATCGTTTAGGGTTAGGGTAACCCTAACCCGCAAAGATCAGAGAAGGCAATGGCAACCTACCCCAGTACTCTTGCCTGGCAAATCCCATGGACAGAGGAGCCTGGTAGGTTGCAGTCCATGGGATCGCTAGGAGTTGGACACGACTGAGCGACTTCACTTTCACTTTTCACTTTTATGCACTAGAGAAGGAAATGGCAACCCACTCCAGTGTTCTTGCCTGGAGAATCCCAGGGACGGGGGAGCCTGGTGGGCTGCCATCTATGGGGTTGCACAGAGTCGGACAAGACTGAAGCGACTTAGCAGCAGCAGCAACCCACGAAGACAACACTAGTCTGTTAAGTAGGCATTCACAGAGCTCTCTGCCACCCTACATGAGAACAGGTCCAGGCTGACGTGGTATGACCCTTGCTAAGTCCTCAGGTCTCTTTTCCCAGAGGGACAGCATGGGTGCCTGGTGGGTAAGCTGTGGATTGGACAGCTTTCCTCTGGGATCCCTCATTTCAACTCAAGGAAGCCTGAGACCCATAAGAAGGCATCAGCACTGCCTGGGATAGCTGGAGGGGGCAATTTGGCCACATGAATCAGTAATCTGTCAAAATTCACCCCTTGACCCCAAAGTTTCAACTCTGGAAAATCTATCATAAATAAAGATATCATAATCCAAAATGAAGCATCACAAGCATTTCCCCCCCTCCCCCACAATAGACTAAACTTAACCATGCTTGCCAGCCTCTGTTGTGTTGACTCTGAATGACATGCGGATTTGGGGATGACAGCTTGATCTTTAATTGCAGATTTTTTCAGTTGACATTTTTCTAGTGGGTTTCCCATCTATTCACTAAGTAAACACTTAAGGATTGTGATTTTCAAATGTTGTCATTTCTTTGCATTTTTTGGCTGGAATTTTGCTCTACTGAAGACTTTTCTTTAATCACTCATTGTTTAGTCTCTAAGTCATGTCCAACTCTTTGTGACCCCATGGACTACAGCACACCAGGCTTCCCTGTTCTTCACCATCTCCCAGAATTTGCTTAGATTTATATCTATTGAGTTGGTGATACTATCTAAGCATCTCATCCTCTGTTGCCCTCTTCTCTTTTCGCCTTCAGTCTTTCCCAGCATCAGGTTTTTTTTTTTTTTTCCAGTGAGTCAGCTCTTCACACCAGGTGGCCAGAGTATTTGAGCATCAGCTTCAGCATCAGTCCTTCCAATGAATATTCAGGGTCAATTTCCTTTAGAATTGATTGGTTTGATCTCCTTGCTGTCCAAGGGGCTCTCAAGAGTCTTCTCTAGTACCTCAGTTCAAAGGCATCAATTCTTTGGCATTCAGCCTTCTTTAATCTTTGCTGCTGCTGCTAAGTCGCTTCAGTCGTGTCTGACTCTGTGCGACCCCATAGATGGCAGCCCACCAGGCTCCCCCGTCCCTGGGATTCTCCAGGCAAGAACACTGGAGTGGGTTGCCATTTTCTTCTCCATTGCATGAAAGTGAAAAGTGAAAGTGAAGTCGCTTAGTCGTGTCTGACTCGTAGCAACCCCATGGGCTGCAGCCCACCTCATCTAATCTTCACAATAATCTTGTGATGCTTCGTTTTGGTTATTTATCTGTGATAGACTTTCCAGAGTTGAAACTTGGCAGTCAAGGGGTGAATTTTGAAAGATTACTGATGCATGTGGCCAAATCTCCCCCTCCAACTATCCCAGCCAGTGCTGATGCTCTCTTATGGGTCTCAGGCTTCCTTGAGTACAAATGAGGGCTCCTGGAGCAAAGAGAGCTCACTGCCCATTTGGTGGTTCTTGAAAATCCCACATTCTTCCCCAGGCTGCCTGTTTTAAGATACGATCCTTAGGGTCTTCTTGTAGATGCCTCTAGCGTTCCAAGGAGGAGTCCTTTTGCTGTCCTCCTGATGTCAAGAAGGCCTTCACAGTTTTAAGGAGCAGGAGTGTGTGCAGCCAGGTTAGACTATAGGAGAGAAAATTGGGAAGAGTTGAGTGGAGGCCGTGGGATGTACTTAACACACTGAGCAGAGAAGCCAGTGAGAGATTCAGGAGACTGTGGCCAGCAAGGTGGAGGCAATGGAGCATCAGAGCTTGAGAGGAAGGTGTTCTAAGGAGTCAAAGTAAGTCAACAGTGAGAATGTTCTGAAGGCATGGATATGGAGTGAGAATGCCTTTGGCGTCATGCTGGTTACTGGTGTCTGTTGCACTCAGGATGGCGGTCAGATTAGACTTGTCAGCGCAGAGTGGACTGAACCAGGAAGGGGGGCCAGAGGCAGCAGGTGTAGGTATTCTAGCTGTCAGGTTTTTCTTTTTCTTCCTTTTTTTTTCTCTAGTACTTATCTATTTATTTAGCTGCACTGGGTCTTAGTTGCTGCGTGTCTGACCAAGGACCGAACCCTTCATCCCTGCATTGAGAGTGTAGAGTCTTACCCACTGGACCAGGAAAGTTTCTGGCAGGTTTTTTTTAATTGAAGTCTAGTTGATTTACAATATTGTGTTAGTTTCAGGTATACCATACAGTAAGTCTGCATTTTTTCAGATTGTAGATTATTATAAGATATTGGGGACAATTCCCTGTGCTATACAGTAAATCCTTATTGCTTATCTATTTTATGTATGATAGTTTATGTTCACTAATCTCATGCCCCAAATTTGTTCCTCCCCACTCCTTGATAACTATGAGTTTGTTTTCTATGTCTGTGAGTCTGTTTCTGTTTTTTATACATTCACTTGTATTATTTTTTAGATTCCACATATAAGTCATATCATATAGTATTTGTCCTTTCTTTCTGACTTATTTCACAAAACATAATACACTCTAGGTCCATCCGTGTTGCTGCAAATGGCATTATTTCATTCTTTTTATGGCTGAGTAACATTCCATTGTATGTACGTGCCACATCTTCTTTATCCATCAATGGACCTTTAGGTTGCTTCTATGTCTTGGCTATTGTAAATAGTGCTGCTGTGAACGCAGGAGTGCATATATCATTTTGAATCACTTTTCTGGATATATGCCTAGCTGTGGAATTGCTGAGTGATATGGTAGTTCTATTTTTTAGTTTTTGAGAAACCTCCATATTGCTTTTCATAGTGGCTACACCAATTTACATTCCCACTAACAGTGTATGAAGGCTCCCTTTTCTCCACATCTTCAACACTTTGTTGTTTGTAGACTTTCTCATGATATAGCTAGTATTTTTGATGTGAAAGGAAACCAAGAAATAGGACAGTAGCTGGTAGCAGGGAATGATGTAGGGTCAGGGAGACGTTTTAAAAAATTAATGTATTTGAGATTCTGGAAATGTCTGGTCAAGAAGGGCATGTTCATGATTCAGAGAGAAGGAACAGTTAAAGAGTGAAGTTTCATGCATGCAGCAAGGAATTCGATTCAGGACACAAAGGGAAGAACTTTTGTCTAGAGCAGGGCGTCCACCATGAAGAGGAGGCCGAAGGAAGTGCAGGGGTGGGTATTCCAAGTATACACAGTCCCAGATTCTTCCATTTTCTCAGTAAATCAACCTTTGTAAAAACTTTGAGAAGTTCATCATCTCACTGGAAAGAGTGGTTTGAGGGAGGCAACTGGAAGCTGAGTTGAGAATGCAGAGCAGGGTTGAGCCTTACTGAGGTTTATAGTTAAGATGGTAAAGTGAGAACAGGT
>NW_024072192.1:0-5781 GCF_014754425.2 Oryx dammah
GTGATTTGTTGGTTATTCAGAAGCGTGTTGTTCAGCCTCCATATGTTGGAATTTTTAATAGTTTTTCTCCTGTAATTGAGATCTAATCTTACTGCACTGTGGTCAGAAAAGATGCTTGGAATGATTTCAATTTTTTTGAATTTATCAAGGCTAGATTTATGGCCCAGGATGTGATCTATCCTGGAGAAGGTTCCATGAGCGCTTGAGAAAAAGGTGAAATTCATTGTTTTGGGGTGAAATGTCCTATAGATATCAGTCAGGTCTAACTGGTCTATTGTATCATTTAAAGTTTGCATTTCTTTGTTAATTTTCTGTTTAGTTAATCTGTCCATAGGTGTGAGTGGGGTATTAAAGTCTCCCACTATTACTGTGTTATTGTTAATTTCCCCTTTCATACTTGTTAGCATTTGTCTTACATATTGCGGTGCTCCTATGTTGGGTACATATATATTTATAATTGTTATATCTTCTTCTTGGATTGATCCTTTAATCATTATGTAGTGGCCTTCTTTGTCTCTTTTCACAGGCTTTGTTTTAAAGTCTATTTTATCAGATATGAGTATTGCTACTCCTGCTTTCTTTTGGTCTCTATTTGCATGGAATATCTTTTTCCAGCCCTTCACTTTCAGTCTGTATGTGTCCCTTGTTTTGAGGTGGATCTCTTGTAGGCAGCATATATAGAGGTCTTGTTTTTGTATCCATTCAGCCAGTCTTTGCCTTTTGGTTGGGGCATTCAACCCATTTATGTTTAAGGTAATTATTTATAGGTATTTTCCCATTGCCATTTACTTTATTGTTTTGGGTTCGGATTTATACGCCTTTTTTGTGTTTCCTGTCTAGAGAATATCCTTTAGCATTTGTTGGAGAGCTGGTTTGGTGGTGCTGAATTCTCTCAGCTTTTGCTTGTCTGTAAAGCTTTTGATTTCTCCTTCATATTTTAATGAGATCCTTGCTGGGTACAGTAATCTGGGCTGTAGGTTATTTTCTTTCATCACTTTAAGTATGTCTTGCCATTCCCTCCTGGCCTGAAGCGTTTCTATTGAAAGATCTGCAGTTATCCTTATGGGAATCCCCTTGTGTGTTATTTGTTGTTTTTCCCTTGCTGCTTTTAATATTTGTTCTTTGTGTTTGATCTTTGTTAATTTGATTAATATGTGTCTTGCGGTGTTTCACCTTGGGTTTATCCTGTTTGGAACTCTCTGGGTTTCTTGGACTTAGGTGATTATTTCCTTCCCCATTTTAGGGAAGTTTTCAACTATTATCTCCTCAAGGATTTTCTCATGGTCTTTCTTTTTGTCTTCTTCTTCTGGGACTCCTATAATTCGAATGTTGGAGCGTTTCATATTTTCCTGGAGGTCTCTGAGGTTGTCCTCATTTCTTTTAATTCGTTTTTCTTTTTTCCTCTCTGATTCATTTATTTCTACCACTCTATCTTCTACTTCACTAATCCTATCTTCTGCCTCCATTATTCTACTATTTGTTCCCTCTAGAGTGTTTCTGATCTCATTTATTGCATTATTCATTGTATACTGACTCTTTTTTATTTCTTCTAGGTCCTTTTTAAACCTTTCTTGCATCTTCTCAATCCTTGTCTCCAGGCTGTTTATCTGTGATTCCATTTTGATTTCAAGATTTTGGATCATTTTCACTATCATTATTTGGAATTCTTTCTCAGGTAGATTCCCTATCTCTTCCTCTTTTGTTTGGTTTGTTGGGCATTTCTCCTGTTGCTTTACCTGCTGGGTATTCCTCTATCTCTTCCTCTTGGTTATATTGCTGCGTTTGGGGTGGCCTTTCTGTATTCTGGGAATTTGTGGAGTTCTCTTTATTATGGAGTTTCCTCGCTGTGGGTGGGGTTGTATCAGTGGTTTGTCAAAGTTTGTTGGTTAGGGAAGCTTGTATCGGAGTTCTGGTGGGTAGAGCTGGATTTCTTCTCTCTGGAGTGCAATGAAGTGTCCAGTAATGAGTTATGAGTTGTCAATGGTTTTGGAGTAACTTGAGCTGCCTGTATGTTGAAGCTCAGTGTTGTGTTCCTATGTTGCTGGAGAATTTGCGTGGTATGTCTTGCTCTGGAACTTGTTGGCCCTTGGGTGGTGCTTGGTTTCAGTGTAGGTATGGAGGCATTTGATGAGCTCCTATTGATTAATGTTCCCTGGATTCAGGAGTTCTCTGATGTCCTCAGGATTTGGACTTAAGCCTCCTGCTTCTGGTTTACAGTTTTATTTTTACAATAGCCTCAAGACTTCTCCATCTATACAGCACTGATGATAAAACATCTAGGTTAAAGATGAAAAGTTTCTCCACATTGAGGGACACCCAGAGAGGTTCACTGAGTTACATGGAGAAGAGAAGAGGGAGGGGGTAGTTAGAGGTGACTGGAATGAGATGAGGTGGAATCAAAAGAGGAGAGAGCAAGCTAGCCAGTAATCACTTCCTTATGTGCACTCCTCACTCTGGACCATTCAGAGATGTTCACAGAGTTATACAGGGAAGAGGAGAAGGAGGAAGTAGACAGAGGTGGCCAGGAGGATAAAAGAGGGAAATGAAAAGGAGAGAGACAGATCCAGCCAATAACCAGTTCCCTAAGTGTTCTCCATCGTCTGGAACACACAGAGATTCAGAGTTGGGTAGAGAAGAGAAGGGGGAGGGAAGAGACAGAGGCCACCTGGTGAACAAAAAGGAGAGTCCAAAGGAGGAGAGAGTGGTCAAGCCAGTAATCTCGCTCTCAGGTAAAATTGGGTACTGAAGATTGGGTTTTTAAATGTACAAAATTGACAACAAATACCAAAAAGCAAAAATTAAAAATCTAGAGTAGAGGTTGGATTTTCAAAAATACAATATTAAAGAAAAGAAGAAGAGCAAGAAGAAAAAAAAAGAAGTCACGAGAATTATTAAAAAAAAACCAACAACCACCACAAAAATATATATATATATACGGTGTTTGCTTTAAAAATAGGGTCTTTTGTTTTGAAAAGTGATAGTAGGTTATAAAAATTAAAATTAAAGGAGAAATAGAGCACTTAAAAAGCAAGAGAGTTCCAGAAAAATATCTATTTCTGCTTTATTGACTATGCCAAAGCCTTTGACTGTGTGGATCACAGTAAACTGTGGAAAATTCTGAAAGAGATGGGAATACCAGACCACCTAACCTGCCTCTTGAGAAATCTGTATGCAGGTCAGGAAGCAACAGTTAGAACTGGACATGGAACAACAGACTGGTTCCAAATAGGAAAAGGAGGACGTCAAGGCTGTATATTGTCACCCTGCTTATTTAACTTATATGCAGAGTACATCATGAGAAATGCTGGACTGGAAGAAACACAAGCTGGAATCAAGATTGCCAGGAGAAATCTCAATAACTTCAGATATGCAGATGACACCACCCTTATGGCAGAAAGTGAAGAGGAGCTAAAAAGTCTCTTGATGAAAGTGAAAGAGGAGAGTGAAAAATTTGACTTAAAGCTCAACATTCAGGAAACGAAGATCATGGCATCTGGTCCCATCACTTCATGGGAAATAGATGGGGAAACAGTGGAAACAGTGTCAGACTTTATTTTTGGGGGCTCCAAAATCACTGCAGATGGTGATTGCAGCCATGAAATTAAAAGACACTTACTCCTTGAAAGAAAAGTTATGATCAGCCTAGACAGCATATTCAAAAGCAGAGACATTACTTTGCCGACTAAGGTCCATCTAGTCAAGGCTATGGTTTTTCCTGTGGTCATATATGGATGTGAGAGTTGAACTGTGAAGAAGGCTGAGCGCCAAAGAATTGATGCTTTTGAACTGTGGTGTTGGAGAAGACTCTTGAGAGTCCCTTGGACTGCAAGGAGATCCAACCAGTCCATTCTGAAGGAGATCAACCCTGGGATTTCTTTGGAAGGAATGATGCTGAAGCTGAAACTCCAGTACTTTGGCCACCTCATGAGAAGAGTTGACTCATTGGAAAAGACTTTGATGCTGGGAGGGATTGGGGGCAGGAGGAGAAGGGGACGACCAAGGATGAGATGGCTGGATGGCATCACGGACTTGATGGACATGAGCCTGAGTGATCTCCGGGAGATGGTGATGAACAGGGAGGCCTGGCGTGCTGCGATTCATGGGGTCGCAAAGAGTCAGACACAACTGAGCGACTGAACTGAACTGAAGAGGACTTAAAAATTTTAAAAAGTTAAAAAAAAAAGGAGAAGAAAAAGAATAGAAGAAAAAAGCAAACAAACAACAACATCAATAACAAAGAAAAAAGAGAATGGTTGCAAAAATAGTAAAGATATTTCTGGGATTTTCTCTGGTGTTGTGGCAGTGTGGGGTCACTTCCAAGGCGGTTCCCTCTGTTTAGCTTCTTCTGTTTGCTGGTTTCTTCAGTGTCTGATTTCCGCCCTGACACAAAGGGGGCGGTGGTGGACACTTTTTTTTTTTTTTTTTTTTAGGCTCACTTGTTCAGTTGCGCTGTGGAGAGGGAGGGATGCTGCAAACAAATAACACTAGAGTGTGCTCGCAGTGTCTCAGCCACACTGGGCATGCCCCTGCACACGGCGCACACCGCTCAGGCTCTACGTTGCTCTGCCGAGAACTGTCTGAGGTCGGCACTAGGCTGCATGCACCTCCCCAGTCTAAGCTGCTCAGGCTCAGCTCTAAGGTAGCCCTCAGAGGCGCAGATTTGGTTGGCCCTGCGTTTTGTGCCCTTCCCAGGACAGAGTAGCTCAGGTGTTTGTCGAGCGCAGTCACTGTGACTTATCACCTTTCCCTGCTGCTCAGTTTTCTGGGTGTACTGCTGGAACTCCTTGTCAGGCAGACGGTGACTGTCTAGAACCCCAAGAAGTCTTAGTTAGCAAAGAAGCCTGCTTGCAGTTTGGTAGGTAAAGTCTCTCTGGGGCTGCGATTGCCCTCTTCCAGCCCTTACGGCTCTGGCTCCCTGTCACCGGCGGGGGATGGTCTGCAGCCGGCTACTTCTGTTCCATGCTTTGTTCTGTGCCCAGTCCTGGCGGTGTCTTATGTTAGAGCTTTTCACGTGGTAGCTATCCCACAGTCTGATATGCTAGCCCAAGTTAGTTCGCTCTGGTTACATTCAGGGCATTCCAGCCCAATTCTTAAGAAGCACTGTAGCCCGCGCCTACCCGCCCAGCCCCCACTTGCTAGTGGCAGATGCAGGCGTCTGCGCTGCTTCTCCGTTGGGGGAGTTACCATTGGGCTCGTAATCTGTTGGTTTTAATTATTTATTTATTTTTCCTCCCTGTTGACTTGGCAGTGAGAGTGTTTCCTGGTGTTTGGAAACTTATCTCTTTTTAAGACTCTCCTCCTGGGACAGGACTCCCTTCCTGGGACGGAGCTCCCTCCCTCCCTCCTTTGTTTCTTTTTTCATCTTTTATATTTTTCCTACCTGTTTTTGAAGACAATGATCTGCTTTTCTGGATGCCTGATGTCCTATGCCAGCATTCAGAAGTTGTTTTGTAGAATTTACTCAGTGTTGAAATGTTCTTTTGATGAATTTGTGGGGAAGAAAGTGGTCTCCCCATCCTATTCCTCTGCCATCTTAGGACCGCCCCCCGCAGGGCAATTATATATTTAAAGGACATTCCCAGGAAGATTTCTTTATAGGTAAAGATGGATCAGAGTGGGGGAAAAATAGTTGGCAACCAGAGAGTCACTTGTCTGGAAGAATTGTAGAGAAAATACTGCACTGAATACAAAGTTAAAATAAGAAACCTCTTTTTATTTTTTTAAACTCTGAGCTTCTGTAATGAGGGATGTATTCATCATTTGTATTTATGTATCCACCAT
>NW_024072193.1:0-5780 GCF_014754425.2 Oryx dammah
ACTAAAATGTGGGCTTTGGAATATTTGTCAAGGGCTTGCTCAAGTACCAGGTCCAGATCGGTTCCGTGCAGGAACCATATGTGGCCTCACGTGTGTCTCCCTGGGGTGAACAAGTGCAGGACCAGCCTGGGTCAGTGAAGGGTCCTAGATGTGGGCTCAGGAGTCGTTTTTAGGGGCTTGAGCAAGCGCAGGATCCAGCTTGGTTCAGGGACACAGATGTGGAGTAAGGAGTGTTGTAGGTGTCATGCACAAGGTCAGGACCCAGCCTGATTCAGCGCACGGAACTAGAGGTGTTCCAAGAATCTTTTTCGGAAGCTTGCACAACAGATGTGTGCTGGGGAGTGTTTGCCAGAGGCTTTCTCCAGTGCAAGATTTAGCCTGGTTCACTGCAGGGACCTAGTCTCCTCGGGCTCAGGAGTGTTTGTTGGGGTCTTGCTCAAAGGCATGTGAAACCTTGATCCGTGCAGCAAGTGTGATGCCTGATTGGGAGTGTTTCCTATGGGGACTGACCAAGGGCAGGACACACACTAGTTTAGAGTCGTCAGGACAGTTGTCGGCTCAGGATTGTAGGTCGATGGTTTGAATATGGCCAGGGCTAGCTGGAAAGTCAAAGAGAGGCTCAGCAGTGTTGGCCAACACCTTGAACAAGGGCAGGACCCATCCTAGGTCAGTGCAGAGATGACGTAGTGGGCTCAAGAAAGTTTGTCAGGGCATGACTAAAGGCAGGGTCCAAGCTTCGTGAGTTCTGGGAGTGAGATATGGGCTCAAGTTGTTGGTCAGGGCATGGAACCAGTTCAGGACCCAGCACAATTCAGTTCAGGGACTGCGATGTGGGCCCAGGAGTGATTGTCTGTGGCGTCAAGAAGGCCAGGACCCAGTTTGGATCAGAAGAGGGACCGAAATTTAGGCTCCGGAATATTTGTCATGGGCTTGGTCAAGTCCAGGGCCCAAATTGGTTCAGTGCAGGGACCATTTGTGTCCTCATGCATGTCACTCGGGTCTGAACAAGTGCAAGACCAACCTGGATCAGCGAAGGGATCAGGATGTGGGCTCAGGAGTCCTTTCCAGGGCTTGAACGAGTGCAGGATTCAGTTTGATTCCGTTCAGGGCCACAGATGTGTGCTAAGGAGTGTTGTAGGTGTCATGCACAAGGGCAGGGCCCAGCCTGATTCAGTGCACGGACCTAGAGGTAAGCCTAGGAGTATTTTTCGAAAGCTTGGACAACAAACGTGTGCTGGGAAGTGTTAGCCCGGGGCTTCACCAGTGCAAGATTCAGCTTGGTTCACTGCAGGGACCTAGTGTCCTAGGGCTCAGGAGTGTTTGTCAGGGTCTTGCTCAAAGGCCTGACCCAGACTTCTTGAGTGTAGCGAGTGGGATGTGGGGTCATCTGTGTTTCCTGATGGACTGAACAATGGCGGTACACATCGTAGTTTCGAGGCATCGAGCAACTTGTCGGCTCAGGATTGCTTGCCGTTGGCTCGAATAAGTCAGGGAACTAGGGTGAGAGTCAAATACACGTTCAGCTATGTTGGTAGGGGCCGTGATAAAGTGCAGGACCCAGCCCGGTTCATGGCGGGGACTTAGATGGGGGTGCAGATGTGTTTCTTACGGGTGTAAACAAAGTGAGGACCCAGCACGGTTCAGAGCCGGAACCAAGATGTGAGCTCAGAAGTGTTTGTCGAGAGCTTGAACAAAGGCAGGGCCCAGCATGGTCAGTGCGGAGCCCAGGACGTGGGCATAGGAGCATTTGCAGGGATGCAACAGGCGCAGCTCCCAAAATGCTTCAGTTGCAGACTCAAGATGTTGGCTCACGCCTGATATTAGGGGTCATGAACATGGGAAGCCCTTAGCCTCATTCCATGTAGGACCTGACATTAGGGCGCAGGGATGTCGGTCAGTGCTTGTACGTGGGAAGAAGCTAGCTTGGTTCAGTGCAGAGACCGAGATGTGCCTTCAGAAGTATTTGTCGTGGCCTTGAAGAAGGGCAGGACCCAGCCTGGTCCGGGTAAGCACAGAAAAGATCCTCAGGAGTATTTGTCAGGGTGAAAGAAAGGCCCGACCCAGCCTGGTTCAGTGCAGCGACTGGGAGGGGGGCTCAGGAGTATTTGCAAGGGTCTTGCACAAGTCCTGGACCCAACCTGGGTCAGTGCAGGTCCTTACATGTCAATTCAGGAGTATCCGTTGAGGCTTTAATTGGGCAGAAATTAGCCTGGTTAAGTACAGGGACCGAGATGGGGGCTTAGGGGTATTTCATGGTCTTGAAAAAGGAGAGGACCGAGCACGGTCCTCCTCGGTATTGAACTGTGGGCTCGGGAGCGTTTGTTGGGGTCTTGCACAAAGGCACATCGAGCCTTGTTCAGTGCAGCGAGTTTGATGCTGGATTGGTAGTGTTTCCTATGGGGACTGACCAAGTGTTGACACACCCTAGTTCAGAGTCTGGCAGCGAGTTGTGGGCTGAGATTGTAGGTTGGTGGTTTTAATATGGCCAGGACTAGCCAGAGAGTCAGAGAGAGGCTCAGCAGCATTGGCCGGCATCTTGAACAAGTGTAGGACCCATTCTAGATCAGTGCAGAGATTACGTAGTGGGCTCAGGAATGTTTGTTGGGGCTTTCCTAAAGCCAGGGTCCAACCTGCGTGAGTTCTGGGAGTGAGATATGGGCTCAAGTTGTTGGTCAGGGCATGGAACCAGTTCAAGATCAGCAGAATTCAGTTCAGGGACCGCGATGTGGGCCCAGGAGTGATTGTCTGGGGCATGAAGAAGGCCAGGACCCAGTCTGGATCAGAAGAGGGACCGAAATGTGGGCTCCAGAATATTTGTTGAGGGCCTGGTCAAGTCTAGGGCCCAGATTGGTTCCATGCAGGGACCATATTTGGCCTCATGCATGTCTGTCGGGTCTGAACAAGCACTGGACCAGCCTGAGTCAGTGAAGGGACATAAATGTGGGCCCGGCAGTCATTTTCAGGGACTTGAACCAGCCCATTATCCAGTTTGGTTCCGTTCAGGGCCACAGATGTGTGCTAAGGAGTGTTGTAGGTGTCATGCACAAGGGCAGGACCCAGCATGATTCAGCACGGACCTAGAGGTGGGCCCAGGAGTATTTATCGGAAGCCTGAACAACAGATGTGCACTGGGGAGTGTTTGCTGGAGGATTTATCCAGTGCAAGATTCAGCCTGGTTCACTGCAGGGACCTAGTCTCCTCGGGCTCAGGAGTGTTTGTCACGTTCTCATTTAAAGGCATGACCCAGCCTTCTTTAGTGTAGCAAGTGGCATGTGTGATCACTAGTGTTTCCTGGGGGAATGAACAATGGTGGTACACTCCATAGTTCCAAGGCATGGAGCTACTTGTAGGCTCATTCTACTTGCTTTACGGTGGCTAAATAAGGCTGGGAACCAGCATGAGAGTCAGATACAGGCTCAGGTATGTTGGTCGGGGCCATAATACGTTCAGAACCCAGCCTGATTCATGGTAGGGACAGAGATGCGGGCTCAGGAGTGTTTCTCGGAGGCTTAAACAAAGGCTGGACCCAGCATAGTTCAGTGCCTGAAACGAACTGAGAGCTCAGGAGTTCTGCCGGGGGCTTGACAAAGGCAGGGCCTCACCAGGATCAGTGCAAGGCCCATGATGTGGGCATAGGAGCATTTGCTGCGGTGCAACAGGAGTAGCTCCCAAAATGCTTCAGTGTCAGGCTCAAGAAGCTGCCTCAGGCTTGTTATTAGGGGTCATGAACATGGGCAGCGCTTAGCCTCCTTCCGTGCAGGACTCGACGTTTGGGTTCAGGGTTGTCTGTCAGCGGTTACACGTGGGAAGAAGCGAGCCTGTTTCAGTACAGAGACTGAAACGTGGGTTCAGGAGTTGTTTTCATGGCCTTGCAG
Source organism: Oryx dammah (assembly GCF_014754425.2). Taxonomy (NCBI): domain Eukaryota; kingdom Metazoa; phylum Chordata; class Mammalia; order Artiodactyla; family Bovidae; genus Oryx; species Oryx dammah. The sequence continues at coordinate 3,876 of NW_024072193.1, forward strand.
AAGGGCTGGACCCAGCCTGGTCCGGGTAAGCACTGAAATGAGCCTCAGGAGTATTTGTTGGAGTGGAAGAAGGGCAGGACCCTGCCTGGTTTGGTTCAGGGACCAGGAGGGAGGCTCGGGAGTGATTGCAAGGGTCTTGCACAAGGCCTGGACCCAGCCTAGGTCCGTGCAGGCCCTTAGAAGTCAATTCAGGTTATCTGTTGCAGCTTCAAGAAGGGCAGACCTTAGCCTGCATCAATACAATGACCAAGATGCGGGCTCAGGGATATTTCGTGGTCTTGAACAAGGGCAGGACGGTGCAAGGTCTGCGTAGGTATTGAAATGTGGGATCAGGAGCTTTTGTTGGAGTCTCACACAAAGGCACATCGAGCCTTGTTCAGTGCAGCGAGTGCAATGCCGCATTGGGAATGTTTCCTATTGGGACTGACCAAGGGCCAGACACACCCTAGTTCAGAGTCTGGGAGCATGTTCTGGGCTCAGGATTGTAGGTCGGTGGTTTGAATATGGCCAGGACTAGCCAGAGAGTCAGAGAGAGGCTCAGCAGTGTTGGCCTGCACCTTGAACAAGGGCAGGACCCATCCTAGGTCAGTGCAGAGACACCGTAGTGTGCTCAGGAATGTTTGTTGGGGCATGACTAAAGACAGGGTCCAAGCTGCGTGAGTTCTGGGAGTGAGAAACGGGCTCAAGTTGTTGGTCAGGGCGTGGAACCAGTTCAGGATCCAGCAGAATTCAGTGCAAGGACCACGATGTGGGCCCAGAAGCTATTTTCTGGGTATTGAAGAGGGCCAGGACCCGGTCTGGATCAGAAGAGGGACTGAAATGTGGGCTCCGGAATATACATCGAGGTCAAGTCTAGGTCCCAGCTTGGTTCAGTGCAGGGGCCATATGTGGCCTGACGCATGTCTCACAGGTGTGAACAAGCACAGACTAGCCTGGGTCAGCGAGGGGCCCTAAATGTGGGCTCAGGAGTCGTTTTCAGGGGCTTGAACAAGCCCAGGATTCAGCTTGGTTCCGTTCAGGGCCATAGATGTGCGCCAAGGAGTGTTGTAGGTGTCATGCACAAGGGCAGGACCCAGCCTGATTCAGTGCATGGACCTAGAGGTGGGCCCAGGAGTATTTATCAGAAGCTTGAACAACAGATGTGTGCTGGGGAGTGTTTGCCAGAGGCTTTATCCACTGCAAGATTCATCCTGGTTCACTGCAGGGACCTAGTCTCCTCGGGCACAGGAGTGTTTGTCGGGGTCTTGCTCAAAGGCATGACCTAGCCTTCTTGAGAGCACTGAGTGGGATGTGGGATCGCCTGTGCTTCCTGGGGGACTGAACAATGGCAGTACCCACCCTAATACAGAGGCATGGAGCTAGCTGTCAGCTCAGGATTACTTACCGGTAGCAGGAATAGGGCCAGGAGCTAGCATGAGAGTCAGTAACAGACTCAGGTATGTTGGTACCTGCCTTCAATACCTACAGGACCCAGCCTGGTTCATGGCAGGGATGGAGTTGTGGGCCAGGAGTGTTTCTCGGGCGCGTAAGCAAAGGCAGGGCCTAGCATGGTTCAGTGCCAGACAAGAGTTGTGAGTTCAGGAGTGTTTGTCGGGGGCCTGAACAATGGCAGAGCCCCGGCGGGATAAGTGCAGGGCCCATGATGTGGGCTCAGGAGCATTTGCTGGGTGCAACAGGGACAGCTCCCAAAATGCTCAGGGCCTGGCTCAAGACGTTAGCTCAGGCCTGTTATTCCGGGTCATGAACATGGGCAGCGCATTGCCACATTTTGTGCAGGACTCGACATTTGGGCTCAGGGTTGTCTGTCATTGCTTGCACGTGGGAAGAATCTAGCCCCGTTCAGTGCAGTGACCGAGACGTGGGTTGAGGAGTATTTGTCATGGCCTTGAAGAAGGGCAGGACCTA
>NW_024072194.1:0-5779 GCF_014754425.2 Oryx dammah
ATAAGCTTGACGCGCATTCTGCTGGATGTAGAATGCGCGCCACTTCAGCGATGAAGCGCTTCAAAAACTTCTTGTTAATCAATAAGTTAAGTTAAATGAAGAGCTTGCAAAGCTGAATCTGGCGTGTAGAATGCGCGCCGGTCGACAGGGCGGAGGTTTAATCCTGTTGGTGCTTCGGTCGAATGGATCGAAGGCGGTTTGAAAGAGGTGGTTGACAGCGGTTTTGAACGCTGTAGAATGCGCCTCCCGCTGGAGAGAAGAAGTTCTGATCGAAGGCGCAAGTGGTTGAGTAGAAAAGAGTTTCTCCGGAAATAAATTCGAAAAACAGCTTGACAGGAAGAAAGGCTGCTGTAGAATGCGCGGCCTCGGTTGAGGCGAAAAGCTTAACCAACTGTTCTTTAACAACTGAATCAAGCAATTCGTGTGGGTGCTTGTGAGGTAAGACTGATAGTCGACAGATTATCAGCATCACAAAGCAACACTCGTGAATTCGAGAGTTACTCTTTTAAGTAAGAGATTTGCGATTGCTGAGCCAGGTTTAGGGTTTTCTCAAAACCCAAGCAGTATTGAACTGAAGAGTTTGATCATGGCTCAGATTGAACGCTGGCGGCAGGCCTAACACATGCAAGTCGAGCGGATGAGGGGAGCTTGCTCCCTGATTTAGCGGCGGACGGGTGAGTAATGCCTAGGAATCTGCCTGGTAGTGGGGGATAACGTTCCGAAAGGAACGCTAATACCGCATACGTCCTACGGGAGAAAGCAGGGGACCTTCGGGCCTTGCGCTATCAGATGAGCCTAGGTCGGATTAGCTAGTTGGTGAGGTAATGGCTCACCAAGGCGACGATCCGTAACTGGTCTGAGAGGATGATCAGTCACACTGGAACTGAGACACGGTCCAGACTCCTACGGGAGGCAGCAGTGGGGAATATTGGACAATGGGCGAAAGCCTGATCCAGCCATGCCGCGTGTGTGAAGAAGGTCTTCGGATTGTAAAGCACTTTAAGTTGGGAGGAAGGGCTGCTGGTTAATACCCTGCAGTTTTGACGTTACCAACAGAATAAGCACCGGCTAACTTCGTGCCAGCAGCCGCGGTAATACGAAGGGTGCAAGCGTTAATCGGAATTACTGGGCGTAAAGCGCGCGTAGGTGGTTTTGTAAGTTGGAGGTGAAATCCCCGGGCTCAACCTGGGAACTGCCTCCAAAACTGCATGACTAGAGTACGGTAGAGGGTGGTGGAATTTCCTGTGTAGCGGTGAAATGCGTAGATATAGGAAGGAACACCAGTGGCGAAGGCGACCACCTGGACTGATACTGACACTGAGGTGCGAAAGCGTGGGGAGCAAACAGGATTAGATACCCTGGTAGTCCACGCCGTAAACGATGTCAACTAGCCGTTGGAATCCTTGAGATTTTAGTGGCGCAGCTAACGCATTAAGTTGACCGCCTGGGGAGTACGGCCGCAAGGTTAAAACTCAAATGAATTGACGGGGGCCCGCACAAGCGGTGGAGCATGTGGTTTAATTCGAAGCAACGCGAAGAACCTTACCTGGCCTTGACATGCTGAGAACTTTCCAGAGATGGATTGGTGCCTTCGGGAACTCAGACACAGGTGCTGCATGGCTGTCGTCAGCTCGTGTCGTGAGATGTTGGGTTAAGTCCCGTAACGAGCGCAACCCTTGTCCTTAGTTACCAGCACCTCGGGTGGGCACTCTAAGGAGACTGCCGGTGACAAACCGGAGGAAGGTGGGGATGACGTCAAGTCATCATGGCCCTTACGGCCAGGGCTACACACGTGCTACAATGGTCGGTACAAAGGGTTGCCAAGCCGCGAGGTGGAGCTAATCCCATAAAACCGATCGTAGTCCGGATCGCAGTCTGCAACTCGACTGCGTGAAGTCGGAATCGCTAGTAATCGTGAATCAGAATGTCACGGTGAATACGTTCCCGGGCCTTGTACACACCGCCCGTCACACCATGGGAGTGGGTTGCTCCAGAAGTAGCTAGTCTAACCTTCGGGGGGACGGTTACCACGGAGTGATTCATGACTGGGGTGAAGTCGTAACAAGGTAGCCGTAGGGGAACCTGCGGCTGGATCACCTCCTTAATCGAAGACATCAGCTTCTTCATAAGCTCCCACACGAATTGCTTGATTCACTGTAGAAGACGATGCTGTAACGCGGCGACCCTGTTATAGGTCTGTAGCTCAGTTGGTTAGAGCGCACCCCTGATAAGGGTGAGGTCGGCAGTTCAAATCTGCCCAGACCTACCAATTTTGGTGCAGATGCTTACGGGGCCATAGCTCAGCTGGGAGAGCGCCTGCTTTGCACGCAGGAGGTCAGCGGTTCGATCCCGCTTGGCTCCACCATTACAGCTTGATCGTAGAGAGTTCAGAAATGAGCGCTTCAGGGTGATCCTGTCGAGTGCTGATTTCTGGTCTTTTGACCGGTAAGAAAATCGTTCTTTAAAAATTTGGATATGTGATAGAAGTGACTAACGACGTGTTTCACTGCACGTTGTTAATCAAGGCAAAATTTGTAGTTCTCAAGACGCAAATTTTCGGCGAATGTCGTCTTCACGATTGAGACAGTAACCAGATTGCTTGGGGTTATATGGTCAAGTGAAGAAGCGCATACGGTGGATGCCTTGGCAGTCAGAGGCGATGAAAGACGTGGTAGCCTGCGAAAAGCTTTGGGGAGTCGGCAAACAGACTGTGATCCAGAGATCTCTGAATGGGGGAACCCACCTAGGATAACCTAGGTATCTTGTACTGAATCCATAGGTGCAAGAGGCGAACCAGGGGAACTGAAACATCTAAGTACCCTGAGGAAAAGAAATCAACCGAGATTCCCTAAGTAGTGGCGAGCGAACGGGGACTAGCCCTTAAGTTGATTTGAGTGTAGTGGAAGGCTCTGGAAAGTGCCGCCGTAGTGGGTGATAGCCCCGTACACGAAACGCTCTTATCAATGAAATCGAGTAGGACGGGGCACGAGAAACCTTGTCTGAACATGGGGGGACCATCCTCCAAGGCTAAATACTACTGACTGACCGATAGTGAACCAGTACCGTGAGGGAAAGGCGAAAAGAACCCCGGAGAGGGGAGTGAAATAGAACCTGAAACCGTATGCGTACAAGCAGTGGGAGCCTACTTTGTTGGGTGACTGCGTACCTTTTGTATAATGGGTCAGCGACTTATATTCAGTGGCGAGCTTAACCGAATAGGGGAGGCGTAGCGAAAGCGAGTCTTAATAGGGCGCTTTAGTCGCTGGGTATAGACCCGAAACCGGGCGATCTATCCATGGGCAGGTTGAAGGTTAGGTAACACTGACTGGAGGACCGAACCGACTACCGTTGAAAAGTTAGCGGATGACCTGTGGATCGGAGTGAAAGGCTAATCAAGCTCGGAGATAGCTGGTTCTCCTCGAAAGCTATTTAGGTAGCGCCTCGTGTATCACTGCTGGGGGTAGAGCACTGTTTCGGCTAGGGGGTCATCCCGACTTACCAAACCGATGCAAACTCCGAATACCAGCAAGTGTCAGCACGGGAGACACACGGCGGGTGCTAACGTCCGTCGTGAAAAGGGAAACAACCCAGACCGTCAGCTAAGGTCCCAAAGTTATGGTTAAGTGGGAAACGATGTGGGAAGGCTTAGACAGCTAGGAGGTTGGCTTAGAAGCAGCCATCCTTTAAAGAAAGCGTAATAGCTCACTAGTCGAGTCGGCCTGCGCGGAAGATGTAACGGGGCTCAAACCATACACCGAAGCTACGGGTTCATCCTTTGGATGAGCGGTAGAGGAGCGTTCTGTAAGCCTGTGAAGGTGAGTTGAGAAGCTTGCTGGAGGTATCAGAAGTGCGAATGCTGACATGAGTAACGACAATGCGAGTGAAAAACTCGCACGCCGAAAGACCAAGGTTTCCTGCGCAACGTTAATCGACGCAGGGTTAGTCGGCCCCTAAGGCGAGGCAGAAATGCGTAGTCGATGGGAAACGGGTTAATATTCCCGTACTTCTAGTTACTGCGATGGAGGGACGGAGAAGGCTAGGCCAGCACGGCGTTGGTTGTCCGTGTTTAAGGTGGTAGGCTGGTTTCTTAGGTAAATCCGGGAGATCAAGGCCGAGAGCTGATGACGAGCGTTCTTTTAGAATGCGAAGTGGTTGATGCCATGCTTCCAGGAAAAGCTTCTAAGCTTCAGGTAACTAGGAACCGTACCCCAAACCGACACAGGTGGTTAGGTAGAGAATACCAAGGCGCTTGAGAGAACTCGGGTGAAGGAACTAGGCAAAATGGCACCGTAACTTCGGGAGAAGGTGCGCCGGTGAGGGTGAAGTATTTACTACGTAAGCCCATGCCGGTCGAAGATACCAGGCCGCTGCGACTGTTTATTAAAAACACAGCACTCTGCAAACACGAAAGTGGACGTATAGGGTGTGACGCCTGCCCGGTGCCGGAAGGTTAATTGATGGGGTTAGCGCAAGCGAAGCTCTTGATCGAAGCCCCGGTAAACGGCGGCCGTAACTATAACGGTCCTAAGGTAGCGAAATTCCTTGTCGGGTAAGTTCCGACCTGCACGAATGGCGTAACGATGGCGGCGCTGTCTCCACCCGAGACTCAGTGAAATTGAAATCGCTGTGAAGATGCAGTGTATCCGCGGCTAGACGGAAAGACCCCGTGAACCTTTACTATAGCTTTGCACTGGACTTTGAGCTTGCTTGTGTAGGATAGGTGGGAGGCTTTGAAGTGGGGACGCCAGTTCTCATGGAGCCATCCTTGAAATACCACCCTGGCAACCTTGAGGTTCTAACTCTGGCCCGTCATCCGGGTCGAGGACAGTGTATGGTGGGTAGTTTGACTGGGGCGGTCTCCTCCCAAAGAGTAACGGAGGAGTACGAAGGTGCGCTCAGACCGGTCGGAAATCGGTCGTAGAGTATAAAGGCAAAAGCGCGCTTGACTGCGAGACAGACACGTCGAGCAGGTACGAAAGTAGGTCTTAGTGATCCGGTGGTTCTGTATGGAAGGGCCATCGCTCAACGGATAAAAGGTACTCCGGGGATAACAGGCTGATACCGCCCAAGAGTTCATATCGACGGCGGTGTTTGGCACCTCGATGTCGGCTCATCACATCCTGGGGCTGAAGCCGGTCCCAAGGGTATGGCTGTTCGCCATTTAAAGTGGTACGCGAGCTGGGTTTAGAACGTCGTGAGACAGTTCGGTCCCTATCTGCCGTGGACGTTTGAGATTTGAGAGGGGCTGACCTTAGTACGAGAGGACCGGGTTGGACGAACCTCTGGTGTTCCGGTTGTCACGCCAGTGGCATTGCCGGGTAGCTATGTTCGGAAAAGATAACCGCTGAAAGCATCTAAGCGGGAAACTTGCCTCAAGATGAGATCTCACTGGAGCCTTGAGCTCCCTGAAGGGCCGTCGAAGACTACGACGTTGATAGGTGGGGTGTGTAAGCGCTGTGAGGCGTTGAGCTAACCCATACTAATTGCCCGTGAGGCTTGACCATATAACACCCAAACAATCTGCCCTCACAGCAGAGGGTGTCGATGGTGAAGTCGACAGAAAGCCGAAAATTTGCGAGCGCTACAAGCCTCTATCACGTATCCAAGGGATAGCGCCTAACCGCGACATCCCAACCGAATTGCTTGACGACCATAGAGCGTTGGAACCACCTGATCCCATCCCGAACTCAGAAGTGAAACGACGCATCGCCGATGGTAGTGTGGTGCTTCACCATGTGAGAGTAGGTCATCGTCAAGCTCCTATACGAAACCCCAGATC
>NW_024072195.1:0-5779 GCF_014754425.2 Oryx dammah
TTGAAGCTTTTACAATATTAATGCTTCAGTGTACTAGAGTAGACCAAGTCCAGTGTCACCACTTAGAAATTCAAGAGCTATTTGGGGGTTGTTGTGGAACTTGTTGCAGAAGGCAATGGCACCCCACTGTAGTACTCTTGCTCGGAAAATCCCATGAACAGAGGAGCCTGGTAGGCTGTAGTCCATGTGGTTGCACAGAGTCGGACACGACTGAGCGACTTCACTTTCATGCATTGGAGAAAGAAATGGCAACACACTCCAGTGTTCTTGCCTGGAGAATCCCAGGGACGGGGGAGCCTGGGCTGCCGTCTATGGGGTCGCACAGAGTCAGACACAACTGAAGCAACTTAGCAACAGCAGCAGCAGTGGAACTTGTGGGGACTTTTTGTATCAGACTTGTTCCAACAGTTGATATACTTCATAGCCATATAGTGGGCGGTTCTCATGAGTGTTATTCCATTCAGTTCATTTGAGTCGCTCAGTCGTGTCCGGCTTTTTTTTGTGACGCATTGACTACAGCATGCCAAGCTTGCTTATTCATCACCAGCTCCCGCTAGTTGTTCAGACTCGTGTGCATTTCAACAGTGATGCCATCCAACCATCTCATGCTCTGTCATCCTCTTCTCCTGCTGCCTTCAGTCTTTCCCAGTGTTAGCGTCTTTTCCATTGAGTCAGTTCTTCACATCAGGTAGCCACACTGTTGGAGCTTCAGCATCAGTCCTTCCAATGAATATTTAGGACTGATTTTCTTTAGGATTGACTGGCTAATCTTCTGGCAATCCAGGAGACTCTCAAGAGTCTTCTCCAACACCACAGTTCAAAAACATCTGTTCTTTGCCGTTCAGGTTTCTCTAAAGTCCAGGTCTCACACCCATCCATGACTACAGGAAAAGCCATAGCTTTGACCAGATGGACGTTTGTCGGTAGATTAATGTCTCTGCTTTTTAGTATGTTGTCTAGGTTTGTCATAGCTTTTCTTCCAAGGAGCAAGAGCCTTTGAATTCCATGGCTGCATTCAGCATCTGGAGTGATTTTCGAGTTGAGGAAAGTAAAGTCTGTCAGTGTTTCCACTGTTTGCCTTTCTATTCAGCATGAAGTGATGGGACCAGATGCCATGACCTTCATTTTTTGAATGTTGAGATCTAAGCCAGCTTTTTCACTGTCCACTTTGACTTTCATCAGTACAGACTCTTCAGTTCCTCCTCGCTTTCTGACAAACGGCGGTGTCATCCTCGTATCTGAGGTTGTCATGTGCACATCTGAGTTATGCATATCTGCATATCTGAGGTTGATGTTCCTCCCCGCTATCTTGATTCCGGGTTGTGCTTCATCGAGTCCGCCCTTTCGTATGATGTACTCTGCATATAAGTTAAATAAGCAAAGTGGCAATATACAGCCTTGATGTACTTCTTTCCCCCAATTAGGGATCAGTCCATTGTTCCACGTCCGATTCTAACTGTTGCTCCTTAACCTGCATACAGATTTCTCGGGTGGCAGGTAAGGTGTTTTGGTGTTGGCAATTCCTTAAGCATTTTCCAGTTTGTTGTGATCCATGCAGTCCAAGACTCTAGAGTACTCAATGAAGGAGAACTTCATGTTTCTCTGGAATTCTCTTGCTTTTTCTGTGATCCATCGGTTGTTGGCTATTTGCTCTCTGGAACCTCTGCCTTTTCTAAATCCTGCAAGAGCATCTAGAAGTTCTTGATTCACTTGCTGTTGAAGACTTGGAGACTTTGAGCATTCCTTTGCTAGTGTGTGAGATGAGTGCAATTGTTGGTAGTCTGAACATTCTTTGACATGCCATTTCTTTGGGATAGGAATGAAAACTGACATTTTCCAATACTGTGGCCACTGCTGAGTTTTCCAAGTTTGCTGGGGTATTGAGTACAGCATTTTCGCAGCCTCATCATTTAGGATTTGAGATAGTTCCGCCAGAATTTCATCACCTCCACTTGCTTTGTTCATAGTGGTAGTTCATAAGGACCAATTGACTTCTTGCTCCAGAAAGTCTGGCTCTAGGTGAGCGAGCACACCATCGTGGTTATCCCAGTCATTATCAATAGTTCTCCTGTGTATTCTTGGCACCTCTTCTTAGTATCTTCTGCTTCCATTAGGTCCATATCATTTTTGTCCTTTATTGTGCCCCTTTTTGCATGAAAAAAAAGATATGTCTAACTTTCTTGAAGAGATCGCTAGTCTTTCTCAGTCTATGATTTTCCTTTATTTCTTTGCATTGAATGCTTAGGAAGGCTATCTTCTCTCTCCTTGCTGTGCTTTGGAACTCTGCATTCTGTGGATATATCTTTCCTTTTCTCTATTTATTTTCATTCTCTACTTCACTCAGCTATTGAGTGACAAAAATTTCCCTTTTTACAGTTCTTCTTGGGGACGGTTTTCATCACTGCCTCCTGTACAATGTTATGAACCTCTGTCTTTGTTCCAAGCATATTTGGCACCTAGTGACCCAAGGAGTTCATCCTTCAGTGTCCTATCTTTTTGCCTTTTCATATGATTCCTGGGGTTCTCAAGGCAAGAATACTGAAGTGGTTTGCCATTCCCTTTTCCAGTAGGCCACATTTTGTCAGAGCTTTCCACCATGAACAGTCCCTTTTGAATGGCTCTACACGGCCTGGCTCATAGTTTCACTGAGTTAGACCAGGCTATGATCCAAGTGTTCAGTACAGTTAGTTTTCTGTAACTGTGGTTTCCATTCCCTCTGTTTCCAGTGGATAAGGATGAGAGGTTTGTTGGAGCATCCTCATGATATTTCAATTACGAGATTATATAAACACCTATCTGGGATTTCTCTTCCTTTATCTTTGAATACACCTCTCCTTGCACAAAATGAAGATAGCACTAACTTGGAAGCCACATTTTTGTGTTAGGACTTTTCTCTCAGTTCTCCGTCTGTGCTGAATAACTTCCTGCCATTAAACATGGACCATTTTATAGTAACTCCTCCTAACATACCGACATGCGCAAGTGAATGTAAAGGGAGGTAAAATGTAGAAGTCCAGACATGGCAAGCTTCTGAGGACTGTTATAAATAAAGAAAGGCCATGGGAAAGTGGGCTGTGAGTTTGCTGATTGGCTTAACAGTGTGGGGTAAGCTCTGAGGAGAAATCAGCAACCCTTATATGTAGTTCATTTGTCATAGATATCAATAAGATCCTATTTCTCCCATTTAATTCTTGTTCAGTCTTCCCCCTCACTGCATGCATATGATGATCCTGCTTGCTCTTGAATGGAAACCACAGATTTCAACTTCTTGCTTAGACTCTTGACAGGATCACTTTGGACCTTACTGGCCATCCTTAGAGCAATCAATCGGTCTAGCCCATTGCTTCTGACACCTTCACATATGTCACTGTGGAGTCCATGCTTTCATCTTCCTGACATCAGCTTCTGAGTACCCAGATACCTCCAGCAGTACTTCTGATGTGTTTCTCATGGAGACAATCGTGACCAACCTCATGACTTCTTATCAATCTTATTACAGTATGATATAGGCAAATATGTGAAAAGCCTGTGCAAACTTCACTAACACTCGGGAACTCCTTCAGAAAATGGACTTTCAGCCTTCTTGATACATTCTTGGACAGGGTCTATTAGCTTGGAGAAAGGAATATGTGGGAGATTCACATTCTTGTTATGGAAATAACTGTGGAATACAATGGAATTGAAAACTTCTTTTACTTGTGACCTAAATGTAGGCATGACAGCATGGCAAAGACAGGAAGCAGAGCAACATACACTTGGGAGATGAGTTCTTGTGGCTCTCTAGTGCTTTGAGAGATCTGTTCCAGTTGTAAAGAAGCCTGCTGCTCCTAGATAAGGAAGAAATATGGGGTTCTCAAGGTTATCACTGCGTCTCATTTGCAGAGCCTTCCATTGCACTCCCTGTTGCTCTACACAAGGGAAACATTACATTAGAGGTTATTATTCCCAGATCTGAAATGAAATATACCAATGGACCAGACCCGCTAAAACCAAGACAAGGTAGAAATCCTTATTTCAGGTAACAGGAAATAAATTCCAAAATGTTGATAGAGGAAACGAAGCAAAATTATCTCTGCATAAGAAGAAACAGTTTTGTTTTGGTTTGTTTTGTTTTTCTTTCTTTCTTAAAAGAAACAGCCAGCAGTCTATAAAAATGGCACAGAGATAATTTGGAGAAAAGGCTTCACCCATCAATGTGAACTGAATGTAACACTTTCAAAAATAGGGGACGATTTTCTATCTGAATGTAAATTAGATGTGTGTGTGTGTTCAGTCATGTTTGACTGTGCAACCCCATGGAATGTAGGCTGCTTGGCCCCTCTGTCCATGGGATTTTCCAGGCAAGAAAACAGGAGTGGTTTGCTATTCCCTACTCTATTAAGTTAGATATTTTGAGCTAAAGAAAACCTTAACCCATGTATTTTCCTGCATCTCTTTCAAGACAAAGTAACCTGTACAATCTCTTTGCTACAGAGAGTCTTTCTGAAATTTCAGAGATACACTTGTGAATGAGACAGTTTTATGATATTGTGGACTGGGATGAGTCAAAGCATAGAGGGACAGATTGAAAAAAAGCTTAAACTCTAGAAATCTGGCTTACCTCCCAATTCACTGAGTCCCCCCGCCCCTTTTTTTAACGAAAAAAAAAAAAAACCCACACACACACAAAAACAAAACAGGAAAATCCATTCTTTTCCACCATCCAATACCTGAAGCAGGAGAAGTAGGCAGATAGATGGAGTAGAGTGCAGAGAAGAGGAATGTGAATCTCTGTGTCCAACACAATTTTTTATATTTTCACATTTCTTTTTTCTAGACTTCATATCCCAAAACTTCAGCACAAAGATAATGATGCTGCAGATCTTGTGTTGCCTTGGGGATGGTAGTATCAGGCACTGAGCTAGTGGCACTGATTTCCCCTTAGGGCTCCAGGAATAAGCCAATACATCTAGGGTTTATGTTCTTTGTCAGAGTTTCTAAAGACCAGGTATTGACAAGTCCCAAATGGACACAGAACCCATAGGCATACAGAACCCATAGGCATACAGAACCAATTGCAGATTAAGAAGTTCTTAGAACTTACCTTTCCTGGACATGGTCTGCAATAAGATCAATAGGTACGAGGCACAGTGGTAGTCTTTGTACCTACAGTTAAAATAATAAATGCAGCTTGGTGCTGGGTTGGAGAGGGGCTGGTGTGTATCTAGAGGAACTGGTGCCCATGAGGAAGTCTGATGGGGCTGTTGGTGTCAAATTCCAGTAGTGAACAGCTGAAGAAAATAAATATGTTTTGAGTCATGCTGCTAGAACTATGCGGAACTATGGCTGCTGATGCAGAATTTCAAGGATGGCTGCAACATGTTCCCTCACTAGGTCCTAATACCTGTTCCATCTTGTATCTCTATCCCTTCAAGAAATGTTCAGGGAGGAGAAAATTCCACTAGTTTGCTGCCCTGCAGCTGGAGCTGCTGTTATGTCGTGAATTAGGGACTAGGGCAAACATTGGTCTCTTCCACTGGTACTGCTAATTTCAGGCAAGTTGAAGATACGGCATTCTGAAATGAAAGGGCAGTGGGTCCGGAAAAGTCTGTTTGTTATTATCGCTACTCCACAGAAGAGATATCATAACTTATCACTCCTCCACTTAAGCATTTCTAATGAGTTTCACTACTTACATATTATGATGTTTCTAAATCTCTTCTGCTGTCCCTGCCCATTGCACATGTCCACATATAACCTGTCATTCAGGTGCCTTGAATCTCCATAGTTTACTCTTTCC
>NW_024072196.1:0-5775 GCF_014754425.2 Oryx dammah
ATGACACCACCCTTATGGCAGAAAGTGAAGAGGAGCTAAAAAGCCTCTTGATGAAAGTGAAAGAGGAGAGTGAAACAGTTGGCTTAAAGCTCAACATTCAGAAAACGAAGATCATGACATCCAGTCCCATCACTTCATGGGAAATAGATGGGGAAACAGTAGAAACAGTGTCAGACTTTATATTTTTGGGCTCCAAAATCACTGCAGATGGTGACTGCAGCCATGAAATTAAAAGATGCTTACTCCTTGGAAGAAAAGTTATGACCAACATAGATAGCATATTCAAAAGCAGAGACATTACTTTGCCAACTAAGGTCTGTCTAGTCAAGGCTATGGTTTTTCCTTTGGTCATGTATGGATGTGAGAGATGGACTGTGAAGAAGGCTGAGTGCCAAAGAATTGATGCTTTTGAACTGTGGTGTTGGAGAAGACTCTTGAGGGTCCCTTGGACTGCAAGGAGATCCAACCAGTCCATTCTGAAGGAGATCAACCCTGGGATTTCTTTGGAAGGAATGATGCTGAAGCTGAAGCTCCAGTACTTTGGCCACCTCATGTGAAGAGTTGACTCACTGGAAAAGACTGATGCTGGGAGGGATTGGGGGCAGGAGGAGAAAGGGATGACAGAGGATGAGATGGCTGGATGGCATCATGGACTCGATGGACGTGAGTCAGTAAACTCCAGGGGATGGTAATGGACAGGGAGGCCTGGCGTGCTGTGATTTATGGGGTCACAAAGAATCGGACACGACTGAGAGACTGAAGTGAACTGAACTAATAAAATTGACACAAGGTGAAATATATAATCTGAATAACCCTATATAAAATAAAAAATTAAATTTGTAAAGAAAAACCTGGCCAGAGGGAAAAATATCCAAGACAAAATGGCTTCACTGGTTAATTGTATCAATATTTAATTAATAAATGATACCAATTGCATAGAAATTCTGTTATGAAATAGAGAAGGAGGGAGCACCTCTCAATGTCATTTTTAAGACCAACATAAAACCCCAATACAAAATCTGACAAAGATATCACAGGAAAAGACTGATATATCTTACCAACATAGACACAAAGATCCTTTAGAAAATGTTTATTAGCAAACGAAGTCTAGCAACTTGTGGTGGTTGTGCAGGGAATGTAGGACCATTACAGAATTCAAAGATCACTCACTAGAATTATAGAACAGAGTCGAAAATCATATAATCAGCTCATGTATGCAGAAAAAGTACTTGATAAAATTCAACACTCATCCATGGTATCAACTCAGCAAACTAGGAATAGAGGGAGCTTCTTCAAGCTGAGAAAGGCTGTTTACAAAATAACTGGAGCGCTGACATTAAGCTTAATGAGAAGTATGGAGCACTTTACCCCATCCCTAGAGACAGGCTTCACTGCTCTTTTCAGCCCTGTGCTGGAGCTCGGCATGCAGAGGGGAGTGTCAGCCCAAGTGCCCTAGCTCTCGGACTCTGTCCACACGCCGTGGGGGCCATGCTCACACCCTCCCGCTCCATTGCAGAGCCTCTTTTCAGGGGCACTCTCTCAGTCGCAGTTGTGTCCCGGGATATTCAGGAAACATTTGTACCTTCTGGGCCTCTTCTACTTCCCGTCTCCAGTACTGCCGGCACAAGGGTAAGTCTGGGGTTTTGCTAATGTCCCCAATCCTACTCAGGTCAGGGGCACATGTTCCTTCTGCTCTTATATTTCCAATAACCTGGGGCATCAAGGAAGGGAACAGCAACCAACTCCAGTATTCTTGCCTGGAGAATCCCATGGACAGAGAAGCCTGGCAGGCTACAGGCATGGGGTCACAAAAGTTGGACATGACTTAGTGACTGAAGAGAGAGAGAGAGAAGCATCAAGAGAGATGATCCAGAGACAGGAAGCCTGCTTCAAGCTCTCTCTGTCCCTTGCAACGCCTTCACCTCATCTAAGTGATCTTTATCTCATCTTATGGGTGTGAAATACTAGCTGTGACTTATCTGTATCTTTTTGAAATTCAAGAGTCAAGAACTTGACTATTTATCATATATGTTCTGCTACAACAATCATTCCTGAAGAAATGGAAATAGGATATAGGCCAGGTGGGTGAATGAGGGGATAACATGGAAGTTGTAGGGTTGTGGAAATATGTGTTTTTAGAAGGTGATTCAGCCACACAGTTCTGTATTAAGGGACTCGGATAAAGCCTGGGGCAGGCAGAGAAACAGACCCACGGGATAGAGTAGAGAGCTCAAAAACAGGTCTGTACGTATGTGCATACCAAATGTTATAGATCTGTGGGAGAGGATGGATTGGTTTTTCAGTGATGATACTGGCAGGGAGCTCAGGTGGGTGCTCTGTGATAACCTAGAGGGATGGGGAAGGAGGCTCAAAAAGGAGGGCACACATGTGCACATAGCTGATTCCCATTACTGTACAGCAGAAACCAAGACAGTGTTGTGAAGCAGTTATACTCCAATTGAAAAAATAAATAAACAGTGGCACTGGGGCAACTGTGGAGAATTAGAGCACTACCTTTTACCAATAAATAAATAAACCAAAAAAAGCCAAACAAATAACAGATGGCTTAAAGACCTGAATGTGAAAGACAAGGCAATACAACTTTTAGAAAGGAACATGGTAGAATATCTTCTTGATCTTGGGATTAAGAAGAGTTTCTGAAAGAAGAACCCCAAATGTACTAATTTAAAAGGCAAAGAGTAATAAATGCATGCACATCAAAATATTTAAAGGAAACCAAAAGACAAGCCATAGATCAGAAGAAAATATTTGCAACAGATACAGCTGACAAAGCACTTGTATTTAAAATGTATAAAGCATTCCTATAAGATAATAAGAACAAGACAGACATCCCACAGGAAAGGCTCATCTGTCTTGGCAAAAGGCAAAAGATCTCAAAAAGAATTCCACAATGAAGGAAATCCAAATGGCCAGTCGACATGAAAGGATACTCAATTTTCTGAGTCATCAGGAGCATGAAAATTACAACCACAATGAAATACTCTCACATTATCACTGGACTAGTAAAAATGTTAAAATCTGATGGCCCCTAGTGTTGGCGGTGCATGGGTGCTGAGTTGTGTCCAACCCTTTGTGACCCCATGGTCTAGCCGGCTAGGCTCCTCTGTCTGTGGAATTTTCCAGGTACGAATACTTGAGTGGGTTGCCATTTCCTCCTCCAGGGGATGTTCCCAATTCTGAGATCAAACCCTCTTCTCTTGCCTCTTGCATTGGCAGGTGTGTTCTTTACCACTACTCTGCCTGGGAAGCCCAGTGTTGGTGAGGATGTGGAGAAATGAGAACTCATCCACTGTTGACAGGAGTGTGCACTGATACAGACACACTGAAAACAAGTTTGGCATTATCTAATCAAGCTGATGACGTAGACTTTGTCTTAGAAGCGACTCCACTCATAAGTGTTTCAGTTCATTTCAGTTCAGTTCAGTTGCTCAGTCATGTCTGACTCTTTGCAATCCCATGAATCTCAGCAGCCAAGCCTCCCTGTCCATCACCAACTCCCAGAGTCTACCGAAACCCATATCCATCGAGTCAGTGATGCTATCCAACCATCTCATCCTCTGTCGTCCCCTTCTCCTCCTGCCCCCAATCCCTCCCAGCATCAGAGTCTTTTCAAATGAGTCAGCTCTTCGCATCAGGTGGCCAAAGTATTGGAGTTTCAGCTTCAACATCAGTCCTTCCAATGAACACCCAGGACTGATCTCCTTTAAGATGGACTGGTTGGATCTCCTTGCAGTCCAAGGGACTCTCAAGAGTCTTCTCCAAGACCACAGTTCAAAAGGATCAATCCTTCTGCACTCAGCTTTCTTTTTTAAAAAATTAATTTATTTATTTATTTTTTATTTTACTTTACAATTCTGTATTGGTTTTTCCATACATTGACATGAATCCACCACGGGTGCACTCAGCTTTCTTCATAGTCCAACTCTTACATCCATACATGACTACTGGAAAAACCATAGCCTTGACTAGATGGACCTTTGTTGGCGAAGTAATGTCTCTGCTTTTGAATATGCTATCTAGGTTGGTCATAACTTTCCTTCCAAGGAGTAACCGTCTTTTAATTTCATGGCTGCAATCACCATCTGCAGTGATTTTGGAGCCCAGAAAAATAAAGTCTGACACTGTTTCCACTGTTTCCCCATCTATTTCCCATGAAGTGATGGGACCAGATGCCATGATCTTCGTTTTCTGAATGTTGAGTTTTAAGCCAACTTTTTTCACTCTCCTCTTTCACTTTCATCAAGAGACTTTTTAGCTCCTCTTCACTTTCTGCCATAAGGGTGGTGTCATCTGCATATCTGAGGTTATTGATATTTCTCTGGGCAGTCTTGATTCCAGCTTGTGTTTCTTCCAGTCCAGCGTTTCTCATGATGTACTCTGCATATAAGTGTTTACCTAGCAGAAATGCATCAGGTGTGCACTAGGAGTCATCTAAAAATGTGTTCATAATAGCTTTGTTCATGGTAAAACATTGGAGACAACACAAAGGTCTGCAAACAATATAAATGGATATATAAATAGAGGTAAGTATATATTAATATAAGAAACACTATATAGCAATGAAAAATAACAAAGTATTGTTAAATGCAACAATAGACAAATCTACAAACTAAAAAGAGGAGGCAGCAGAAAGACACTGTAAGTTTTCACTTACACAAAATTTAAAAACCAGCCAAACTAAACAATGTTGTCTAGATTTTTAGTACTGCATGCTCAGTCGTGTCCGACTCTTTGCAATCCCATGGACTGTAGCCTGTCAGGCTTCTCTGTCCATGGAATTTTCCAGGCCTATTAGAGTGGGCTGCCATTTCCTTCTCCAGAGGATCTTCCTGATCCAGGGATTGAACTACATCTCCTGGGTTAGCAGGAGGATTCTTTACCACTGTACCGCCTTGGAAGCCCACTTGAAAAATAGTAAAACTACCATTAAGAAATCAGGGAAAGTATTATCACAAAGTCAGGATAGTGGTAGGAGTTTCTCAGTTCAGTTCCGTTCAGTTGCTCAGTTGTGTCCGACTCTTTGCGACCCCATGAATCTCAACACGCCAAGCCTCCCTGTCCATCACCATCCTCCGAAGTTCACTCAAACTCACGTCCATCGAGTCAGTGATGCCATCCAGCCATCTCATCCTCTGTCGACCCTTCTCCTCCTGCCCCCAATCCCTCCCAGCATCAGAGTCTTTTCCAATGAGTCAACTCTTCACATGAGGTGGCCAAAGTACTAGAGTTTCAGCTTTAGCATCATTCCTTCCAAAGAAATCCCAGGGCTGATCTTCAGAATGGACTGGTTGGACCTCCTTGCAGTCCAAGGGACTCTCAAGAGTCTTCTCCAACACCACAGTTCAAAAGCATCAATCCTTCTGTGCTCAGCTTTCTTCACAGTTCAACTCTCACATCCATACATGACCATAGGAAAAACCATAGCCTTGACTAGATGGAACTTTGTTGGCCAAGTAATGTCTCTGCTTTTGAATAGGCTATCTAGGTTGGTCACAACTTTTCTTCCAAGGAGTAAGCATCTTTTAATTTCATGGCTGCAGTCACCATCTGCAGTGATTTTAGAGCCCAGAAAAATAAAGTCTGACACTGTTTCCACTGTTTCCCCATCTATTTCCCATGAAGTGATGGGACCAGATGCCATGATCTTCGTTTTCTGAATGTTGAGCTTTAAGCCAACTGTTTGACTCTCCTCTTTCACCTTCATCAGGAGGCTTTTTAGCTCCTCTTCACTTTCTGCCATAAGGGTGGTGTCAT
>NW_024072197.1:0-5775 GCF_014754425.2 Oryx dammah
CTGGAGGTTCATGACATTGTACAGGAGACAGGGACCAAGACCATCCCTATGGAAAAGAAATGCAAAAAAGTAAAATGGCTGTCTGGGGAGGCCTTACACATAGCTGTGAAAAGAAGAGAAGTGAAAAGCAAAGGAGAAAAGGAAAGATATAAGCATCTGAATGCCAGTGTATGGCAAAACCAATACAGTATTGTAAAGTAAAAACAAAAACAAAGAATAGCAAGGAGAGATAAGAAAGGCTTCCTCAGCGATCACTGCAAAGAAATAGAGGAAAAGAACAGAATGGGAAAGACTAGAGATCTCTTCAAGAAAATTAGAGACACCAAGGGAATATTTCACACAAAGATGGGCTCGATAAAGGACAGAAATGGAATGGACCTAACAGAAGCAGAAGATATTAAGAAGAGGTGGCAAGAATACACAGAAGAAATGTACAAAAAAGATCTTCAAGACCAAGATAATCACAACGGTGTGATCACTCACCTAGAGCCAGACAACTTGGAATGTGAAGTCAGTGGGCCTTAGAAAGCATCACTACAAACAAAGCGAGTGGAGGTGATGGAATTCCAGTTGAGCTATTTCAAATCCTGGAAGATGATGCTGTGAAAGTGCTGCACTCAATATGCCAGCAAATTTGGAAAACTCAGCAGTGGCCACAGGACTGGAAAAGCTCAGTTTTCATTCCAATCCCAAAGAAAGGCCATGCCAAAGAATGCTCAATATACAGCACAATTGCACTCATCTCACACACTAGTAAAGTAATGCTCAAAATTCTGCAAACCAGGCTTCAGCAGTACGTGAACCGTGAACTTCCAGATGTACAAGCTGGTTTTAGAAAAGGCAGAGGAACCAGAGACCAAATTGCCAACATCCTCTGGATCATCGAAAAAGCAAAAGAGTTCCAGAAAAAAACCTCTATTTCTGCTTTATTGACTATGCCAAAGCCTTTGACTGTGTGGATCACAATAAACTGTGGAAAATCTGAAAGAGATGGGAATCCCAGACCACCTGACCTGCCTCTTGAGAAACCTGTATGCAGTTCAGGAAGCAACTGCTAGAACTGGACATGGAACAACAGACTGGTTCCAAATAAGAAAAGGAGTACGTCAAGGCTGTATATTGTCACCCTGCTTATTTAACTTATATGCAGAGTACATCATGAGAAACGCTGGGTTGGAAGAAGCACAAGCTGGAATCAAGATTGCTGGGAGAAATATTAATAACCTCAGATATGCAGATGACACCACCCTTATGGCAGAAAGTGAAGAGGAACTAAAGAGCCTCTTGATGAAAGTGAAAGAGGAGAATGAAAAAGTTGGCTTAAAGCTCAACATTCAGAAAACTAAGATCATGGCATCTGGTCCCATTACTTCATGGGAAATAGATGGGGAAACAGTAGAAACAGTGTCAGACTTTATTTTTTTGGGCTCCAAAATCACTGCAGATGGTGATTGCAGCTATGAAATTAAAAGACGCCTACTCCTTGGAAGGAAAGTTATGACCCACCTAGATAGCATATTCAAAAGCAGAGACATTACTTTGCCAACAAAGGTGCATCTAGTCAAGGCTATGGTTTTTCCAGTGGTCATGTATGGATGTGAGAGTTGGACTGTGAAGAAAGCTGAGCGCCAAAGAATTGATGCCTTTGAACTATGGTGTTGGAGAAGACTCTTGAGAGTCCCTTGGACTGCAAGGAAATCCAACTAGTCCATTCTAAAGGAGATCAGTCCTGGGTGTTCTTTGGAAAGACTGATGCTAAAGGTGAAACTCCAATACTTTGGCCACCTCATGCAAAGAGTTGACTCACTAGAAAAGACTCTGATGCTGGGAGGGATTGGGGGCAGGAGGAGAAGGGGATGACAGAGGATGAGATGGTTGGATGGCATCACCGACTTGATGGACATGAGTTTGAGTGAACTCTGGGAGATGGTGATGGACAGGGAGGCCTAGCGTGCTGCAATTCATGGGGTCACAGAAAGTTGGACACGACTGAGTGACTGAACTGAACTGATTGCATTTAGGAGCATGACAAAACCGAGAGCTAAAATATCGCCTGCTGTATCAGTAAGCAAAAATGTTGCAGCCATCAGGTCTTTAATATTACAGCCTCCAGATGGTGAGCCCTGAGGGAACTCAGGGAAGAGACAAAAGGGCTGTCCGCTACCAAGCCCATCTAGCAGTCAACTGCTGTAGCCCCCAGCAACAGTGTGCCTGAGGAGGCTCAGGATGCTGGCCCAGACAGCTGAGGCACATTATCAAAGGAATGATCATGGTAAGCCCAGACTCATGCATCTTCTTATACATAGAAAAGCACTAAAATTTTCAACTTGGTATGTCAGGGTTTCTTTTATAAACTGTAATTTTTTGATGTTCCATCTACCTGGTCTTTGTTGCAAAAACTCCTATATATCCTCGCTCCTCCCTGGCTGCTTTGGAGCAGTCTCTCACAGTTACCTGAAATGCTGTGTCTCAGGCTTGAGTTATCAGATTTGTCTTCCGAATAAAACATAACTCTCAACTTTTAAGTTGTGCACTATTTTTTAAGTCAACATAACAGTAAACTCATTATCTGAAGGTCAACATGTGACTCAATGGGCTCCAACAAAGAACTAACATAAATGAAAATCTCAGGGAGAAAAGGACTTCCCTGGTGGCACAGAAGATAAGAATCCCCTTGCCAACGCAGGGGACATGGGTTCGATTCCTGGTCTGGGAGGATTCCACGTGCTGTGGAGCAACAAATTCCATGTGGCACATCTACTGAGCCTGCAGGCTCTCAGGCCCACAAGCCACAACTAATGAGGCCCTACTGAAGCAAGCGTGCCCTAGAGACAGCAAGTCGCAATTACTAAGCCTGCATGTTGCAACTACTGAAGCTCACGCGCCTAGAGCCTGTGCTCCACAAGAGAAGCCACTGCAACGAGAAGCCTGTGCACCACAACTAGAGAGTAGCCCCCACTCTCTGCAACTAGAGATAGCCCACATGGAGCAACGAAGACCCAGCACATCCAAAAACAAATAAATACATAAATATATCAGTGTGTACATGTCAGAAAATAAATTTTTTAAAAATCTCAGGGGAAAAAAATCCTTGTATATAAATACTCCTTACAAGTAATAGCTTTCCCTTAATGCAATACATCTGTTACTGCCTGTCTCTCTATGTGTGCGCCCTCCAGTGTGGCAAACAAGATTTTGCATGGTAAATTGAATTAAATAGAATTTAGTTAATTTACACACTTAGAATAACATTGCAATAAAATTACTTTTTCTAGTGTTTTATCCAATACAGTGAGAATACTCTTTTTTATATACACTGCTATAAATTGAGGCAATGATAGCATATATTCTTGTTATAGAATACCATGGACTGCTACTGTTCTATCCTCAGTATTCTCTGTTTTCTATAATCCACCAATTTTGTTTTTCTGTCAATGAGGGTAGAAATATTTCATTTGGTTGAACCTATCTTAAGCATCTGTAGCTTCATACTGTTCTCCCTCTTAACAAGACTTCTCATTTGGGGGCTCAGACAATCCACATGAAGGATAGGAAAGCAAAAGTCAGAGTAGGCCTGGGAACCTCAAAAAGCTAGAGGCTTTGAAATCTGGAATTTTGATCATGCACATTAATAAAGTTTTCCACATACATAAAAATCTAAATGCACAAAATCAGAGCATCTTGAATCAGAGAAAGACAATAAATGTAAGTCACGGCACTCAAGCTCTACTTAAGTTTTCTTATTCCATTTGTAGCCTTGGATAAATTCAAGTTCTCAAATCTCACTTCTTGGTGGGTCTTTGTAATTCAGTTCAGTTGAGTTCAGTTCAGTTGCTCAGTCGTGTCCGACTCTTTGCGACCCCATGAATCGCAGCACGCCAGGCTGCCCTGTCAATCACCAATTCCCGGAGTTTAATCAAACTCATGTCCATCGAGTCAGTGATGGCATCAACCCATCTCATCCTCTGTCGTCCCCTTCTCCTCCTGCCCCCAATCCCTCCCAGCATCAGAGTCTTTTCCAATGAGTCAACTCTTCACATTAGGTGGCCAAAGTATTGGAGTTTCAGCTTTAGCATCAGTCCTTTCAAAGAACACCCAGGACTGATCTCCTTTAGAATGGACTGGTTGGATTTCCTTGCAGTCCAAGGGACTCTCAAGAGTCTTCTCCAACACCATGGTTCAAAAGCATCAATTCCTTGGTGTTCAGCTTTTTCCACAGTCCAATTCTCACATCCATACATGACCACTGGAAAAACCATAGCCTTGACTAGACAGACCGTTGTTGACAAAGTAATGTCCACTTTTTAATATGCTATCTAGGTGGGTCATAACTTCCCTTCCAAGGAGTAAGTGTCTTTTAATTTCATAGCTGCAATCACCATCTGCAGTGATTTTGGAGCTCCAAAAAATCAAATCTGACACTGTTTCCCCATCTATTTTCCATGAAGTGATGGGACCAGATGCCATGATCTTCGTTTTCTGAATGTTGAGCTTTAACCCAACTTTTTCACTCTCCTGTTTCACTTTCATCAGAGGCTTTTGAGTTCCTCCTCACTTTCTCCATAAGGGTGGTGTCATCTGCATATCTGAGGTTATTGATATTTCTCCCACCAATCTTGATTCCAGCTTGTGCTTCCTCCAACCCAGCATTTCTCATGATGTACTCTGCATGGAAGTTAAATAAGCAGGGTGACAATTTACAGCCTTGACGTACTCCTTTTCCTATCTGGAACCAGTCTATTGTTCCATGTCCAGTTCTAACTGCTGCTTCCTGACCTGCATATGGGTTTCTCAAGAGGCAGGTCTGGTGGTCTGGTATTCCCATCTCTTTCAGAATTTTCCACAGTTTATTGTGATCCACACAGTCAAAGGCTTTGGCATAGTCAATAAAGCAGAAATAGATGTTTTTCTGGAACTCTCTTGCTTTTTCCATGATCCAGCGGATGTTGGCAATTTGCTCTCTGGTTCCTCTGACATTTCTAAAATCAGCTTGAACAACTGGAAGTTCACAGTTCACGTATTGCTGAAGCCTGGCTTGGAGAATTTTGAGTATTACTTTACTACCATGTGAGATGAGTGCAATTGTGTGGTAGTTTGAGCATTCTTGGCATTTCCTTTCTTTGGGATTGGAATGAAAACTGAGCTTTTCCAGTCCTGTGGCCACTGCTGAGTTTTCCAAATTTGCTGGCATATTGAGTGCAGCACTTTCACAGCATCATCTTCCAGGATTTGAAATAGCTCAACTGGAATTCCATCACCTCCACTCGCTTTGTTTGTAGTGATGCTTTCTAAGGGCCATTTGATGTCACATTCCAGGATGTCTGGCTCTAGATGAGTGATCACACCTTCGTGATTATCTTGGGCGTGAAGATCTTTTTTGTATAGTTCTTCTGTGTGTTTTTGCCACCTCTTCTTAATATCTTCTGCTTCTGTTAGGTCCATACAATTTCTGTCCTTTATTGTGCCCATCTTTGCATGAAATATTCCCTTGGTATCTGTAATTTTCTTGAAGAGATCTCTAGTCTTTCCCATTCTGTTCTTTTCCTCTATTTCTTTGCACTGATCACTGAGGAAGGCTTTCTTATCTCTCCTTGCTATTCTTCGGAACTCTGCATTCAGATGCTTATATCTTTCCTTTTCTCCTTTGCTTTTCACTTCTCTTCTTTTCACAGCTATTTGTAAGGCCTCCCCAGACAGCCATTTTGCTTTTTTGCATTTCTTTTCCATGGGGATGGTCTTGGTCCCTGTCTCCTGTACAATGTCATGAACCTCCAG
>NW_024072198.1:0-5772 GCF_014754425.2 Oryx dammah
CTGGAAAGTTCTTTATACCCACATTGTAAAAGTATCTCCTATAACCACTGAGGTGCTGGAGCTCCTGGAAGTCCCTCATCCTGAGGAAAGGGAAGTTGGAGACTGAGATGGTCCCCAGAATGTGACACTCACAGTGCAGGAGCAGGGCAAAGTTGAAAGCATCACTCTTGAAGTAGTCTAGAGACACCCCCAAGAGCACTCACGGAGTCCACCCCCAAACTGGTGCCTGGTACCAGCATGAGCCCTCTGAGCCCCTCCTGCTTCTCAGGATTCCCAGGTGCTTAGACCTCAGCCCCACCAGCATCCTTCAGCAGAAGGAGTGAGAATGTAGAGAAATGCATGTGAGAGGTCGTGATGGGCCAGATCTGAAAGGACACACATCAGGTCCTCTCCTGCTCCATTGACAGCAACATGATCCCGTGGCAAGAAAGGAGGCTGGGAAGCCTTCCCCACATGTCCCCAAGAGGACAGAACAATTAAAGTTGTCAGCAACAGTGAGTGTTCATTTCAATTTATTTAGCTTTCAAATGTTTAGTGACTGTGAACAGCATCTTGTCGGAGAGAAGCTCTGAATCCACAGAAGGAGAGAAGATATGGTGGGAAGTGCCTGCTATGCCAACAGAAAAGGAAAAGAGAACGTCTTCTGGACGTTCATAGAGTGATTCTAGATTGGAAGGTGCCTGGAGATGACAGGATTCGGACTCTGCTTTCAGAGAAGAACAGGACACTGGTCGGAGAAGCTGGAACAGGAGCTTGGAAGCAGGGCCTTTAAGTACAGGGTGTCGTAAGAAATAGTACGAGAGTGAATCTATCATATTTGTACACGCTAAAGTTATGAATGGTCGGAGCAATTACTCATATTAAATGAAACAGAGTCGAGTAAGACAAGGCAATCCAATATTTTAGAAAGCTATATAAATCCAGAGGAAATCATAGATATGTTGAGTGATAGTTTTCTATTTCCTAAAGTATTTTCTTGTTAATAAAAACAGAAATGTGCCATAAACTGCTTTGCTTGGATAGAGTAACTTCTCCCCAGCAGACCACAGAGCTGGGATGTAGATAAGTGAACTCAGCACGTTTCCACCCTCTCTCTGCAGTTCCCCTGAGGCAGAGAACTCCTCTCTAGTCTCCCCTGTGGAACCAGCGCTTGACTCAGGGGCTCAATCAGCACTCCCCAAAACACTACACTTGGTAAGTGGCCTCTCATGTTCTAGTCAAGACAGTAACTTTCTCTAGAAGGCACCTCCAAAACACTGAAACTTACAGAATTTGGTTTGCTCTAACAGCAGGACCGTGATGGTGGCAAGCTGGAAAATGGGCTTCTTTTGCTGATTTGAGAAGCAGCCCTGCAGCACTCTACAATTCCTCACATTGCCCCTAGAGGACAGTGTATTGCTGCTTATGACAAACACAATGCCCCATTCCCTAGCTGTCCTCTCCAAATTAGCCTTAATCAAAGTTTTATAGACGTAGAGGATTTCTTTAAGGTACATCGATTTGCTTTTCTTCTTTAATCTCTCTTGGAAGCTATTGAAAGTCCACTACAGGTAACAAATACAAGGTGTGCCCCTGACCTAAGTTGTCTCTGTGACACACAGACATGTAAAATTATGTGTCCAGTCCCTCATCGTGTCCATCTCTGTCCTGTCTCTCTATCTGTCTATAAACAGCTATTTGTGTAAAACAGCTTTTGACAGTCTATGTAATGTACTAGAGATGTTTTTCATCATGTTGGCCCTGCTTTGTGATATGAATCTTCGGGTACCAAGTGGTCTGCTCAGAAGACAATGGGAATGTCCCTGACACCCTAGGAGACCACGGGAAGGTGGGCAGTAGATCAAAGTGGAGTCAGGCAAAGGGGGAGATCTGTTGAGCAGAGCCAAGGTCCATACCATCTCCTATCCCCAGAGCACAAAGTCTGCCTTCCTGGGGGAACTTTGCTAATATCCTCTATATTCTAAGAAACATCAGGGTGAGAATAATGAGCAATGATTGTAATAATTGTGAGAGAGAGATGAGGTGATGATTTGAGTTACCTGGTTTGTTCTCTGCCAACAACAGCATACACTGTATTCCATTATAACCAGTGCTCAGCCACGTGAGAGCATTGATTCTGAGTGTATGACAGACCCTCACACCAGCACTGGGCAAAGTAGACATGCCAATAGGGCTGAATGAACACATTTAGGATCAGGACCTGACAGATTTGAGAATGTATTTGAAATCGGGACTCTCCTGGAGCTGCCCTGACAAGAGGACATCATAAATCAGCTGCCACCTCGCCTGCCAGGCCCAGGACACTGGAGAGCCTTCCATAGCACCCCTCAGTCAGGTCCCACCTGGTTCCAGGTATTCCCCGATCAAATCTCTCCATCTGCTCTAACTTCTCATGCTCACTTTGGCCTCCTTGATTGTCCTACTGTTTGTTCTCCACTCAGGGGATATGGAGACACCTCTAATTCCCTTGGGGAACTAATAAATACCAGATCCTATGGAGCTAAAAATATGGGCTTGAATTGACTGCCAATAATTACATGGACGAGTAAAGTTCTGCATGACTCTATCTTGATGCTGCTGCTTTTCTTGAACGATGAATGGTAACCCTGAGGGCATGAAATAGGTATGTGCTTCCTTTGAAGTGAGCATGCTTGGTGAATGTCCCACTTTCTGTGATGACGCTCTAAAAGACCTGATACATTGCAAGAGAACAGAAGTGAAGCATGCCATGTTATAATGCGATGTAGAATGCTATGATGATTCTAAAATCTGCTATTATTCACTTGTGCTAGATTAATTTTTAAAAAGTGTGAATAGTCATCTGTCAAACTTCTCATGCTTAGATGAAATTCAAAAGATGATGTTCTAATCTTAACATGCATCTTGCACAAATATTGTTATGTTGCATTTCTTATTGTAAAAACGAGCTGTTTCCCTCGTTTTTAAAGGAAAATCAACTTTATGGTCACATCTCAAAATGCTAATATAGTTTTTTTTTCTTAAAAAACCAAAGTATCTTCTATGATGACATGGGAATTATACATGAAGAGCTTCTGCTACATTCCAAAGTCCCATGACTCAAGGAAAATAATCTATATGAGCTGAACTACCCTCTTTTGTGTGGAATACAGTCTTCACTTGAAATAGTGAATGACAAAAACACACACACACACACACAAAAATAGTGAATGACACCAGAAGATTTATGTAACTTAACGAAAGAATGTATTACTTACAAAAAATCTTATATTAGTATAAGAGATTCAATATGGAAAAAAGCCTTAGGGATTTTGATGTAACAGAGAAGTAAATAGTCAAGTGATATAATTTCAGGTCCACTTTGAAAATAACCTTTAAGAACCTACAGGTTCTGTAGTTTTAGATTTGTATCAAAGATGAACTTACATAATTACATGAAAAGGTTATTAAAAATATTACTCCTACATATGTATGGTGGTGGTGGTGTAGTCGCTAGGTCATGTCCGACTCTTGCGACCCCGTGGACTACAACCTGCCAGGCTTCTCTGACCATGGGATTCTCCAGGCAAGAATACTGGAGTGCACTGCCATTTCTTTCTCCAACATGTGTGTGGGCCTTTACTTTCATAGATTTCAGTCAAAATAATGGATTCAATCGGAGAAGGCAATGGCACCCCTCTCCAGTACTCTTGCCTGGAAAATCCCATGGATGGAGGAGCCTGGTGGGCTGCAGTCCATGGCATGGTGAAGATTCGGACACGACTGAGCGACTTCACTTTCGCTTTTCACTTTCATGCATTGGAGAAGGAAATGGCAACCCAGTCCAGTGTTCTTGCCTGGAGAATCCCAGGGATGGCGGAGCCTGGTGGGCTGCCGTCTATGGGGTCGCACAGAGTTGGACACGACTGAAGCAACTTAGCAGCAGCAGCAGCAGCAGCAGCAGCAATGGATTCAATGTAGAAGCAAACATGAAAATCCAGTGGTCTTCTAATGAGATGGCAAGAAAGGGAATTTGAAAAATATAAAAATGTAAAAAAATGTAGACAGCATATTAAAAAGCAGAGACATTACTTTGTTGGTAAAGGTCCATATAGTCAAAGATATGGTTTTTCCAGTAGTCATGGATGGATGTGAGAGCTGGACTATAAAAAAAGCTGAACGCCAAAGAACTGATGCTCTTGAACTGTGGTATTGGAGAAGACTCTTGAGAGTCCCTTTGACAGCAAGGAGATAAAACCAGTCAATCCTAAAATAAATCAGCCCTTAATATTCATTAGAAGGACTGTTGCTGAAACTGAAACTCTGATACTTTGGCCACCTGATGCAAAGAACTGACTCTTTGAGAAAGACCCTGATGCTGGGAAAGATTGAAGACAGAAGGAGAAGGGGACGACAGAGGATGAGATGGTTGGAGGGCATCACTGACCGGATGGACATGAGTTTGAGCAAGGTCCGGGAGTTGGTGATGGACAGGGAAGCCTGGAGTGCTGTAGTCCATGGGGTTGCAAAAAGTCGGACACTACTGAGCGACTGAACTAAACTGAACTGAACTGAAGAAGCTTCACTGTTGCCCAATAGCCAGGAAACGGACAGAGAAATTGAAACTCCTGAGTAAAGAAAGAGCCCCCTGAGTGTGTGCTGGCATCTGGACCGCAGTTGCTCTGTCCCCACCATGAACCGCACATCCCAGCCCTTATTCACTGGGGCACACGGTGCGGTGCCCCCAGCCTATGAGATGCTCAAGGAGGAGCATGAGGTGGCCGGGCTGGGGGGTCCCCAGAGCCAGGCCCCCATGACAACCACAGTGATCAACATCCGAAGCAAGACCTCTGCCGGACCACATCGTCTGGTCCCTGTTCAACACCATCTTCATGAACTGGTGCTGCCTGGGCTTCGTGGTATTCGCCTACTCTGTGGAGTCTAGGGACCGGAAGATGGTTGGTGACATACTGGGGCCCAGAGCTATGCCTCCATCTGTGCCCTGGTCCTGGGCCTCCTTCTGATTACCGTCCTCATCATCATTGTGTCCACCGGCTCCCTGATGATTGTTCAAGCAGTTTTGGAGCTCATACAGAACTACGGAGGCCGCTAGTCCCTGCCCACAGCCAGAGGCAGTCACCCATTTTTCCTGCAGCCTATACAGGCATCTGTCCACCATGAAATAAAATGAAGCATTTGTTTAAAAAAAACAATTCACTGTTCTCACTACTATGTTTGTTTTGGGAAATAACTTGTTTTTAATATTAAATGCATGGGTTATTAATATTCTAAAGAAATTAAAGAATTCAAACTTTATTATTTCTACCATGGAAAATGTCGATTGGACTCAGGCAGACAGTGTGACAAGGAGCTCTCGGTGTAGGAAGGGAGGGATCAGGACAAAGTCCCAGGTCCCCCGGAGGGCGAGGCTCTCAGGGTCTCAGGGTCAAGGGCGGTGTCTGGGACGGGGACGCTCCGTCACAAGGATTTCCGTCTTGCGTTTCACTTCCTCTCTCACCAGCTGTGTCGGGCCCCAGTTGCCTATAGTCGTCCGCGCGGTTCCAGGTTACAAAGTCTCTGAGCACCCGCCCGACTCTCTTCTTCCCAGACCCCCGGGATGCGGGGCGTGGGGCCGGGAGCTCTCCTCCTGCTGCTGCTGGGTGCGCCGGTCCTCTCTGAGACCCGGGCGGGTGAGTGCGGGGTCGGGAGGGAACGGCCTCTGCGGGGAGGGGCGAGGGGACCGCCCGTGGGTCTGGGGGGCAGGACCCCCAGGGAAGGACCCCGCCGCCCCCGACCAGACCCGCCCCCTCCGCC
>NW_024072199.1:0-5768 GCF_014754425.2 Oryx dammah
TTGCATTTCTTTTCCATGGGGATGGTCTTGATCCCTGTCTCCTGTACCTTGTCGTGAACCTCATTCCATAGTTCATCAGGCACTCTATCTATCAGATCTAGGCCCTTAAATCTATTTCTCACTTCCACTGTATAATCATTAGGGATTTGATTTAGGTCATACCCGAATGGTCTAGCCGTTTTCCCTGCTTTCTTCAATTTCAGTCTTAATTTGGTAATAAGGAGTTCATGATCAGAGCCACAGTCAGCTCCTGGTCTTGTTTTTGTTGACTGTATAGAGCTTCTCCATCTTTTGCTGCAGAGAATATAATCAGATTTCAGTGTTGACCATCTGGTGATGTCCATGTGTAGAGTCTTCTCTTGTGTTGTTGGAAGAGGGTGTTTCCTATGACCAGGCTTTGGCATAGATATTTACAACTGTTATGTCTTCCTCTTGGGTTGATCCCTTCCTTTATCATTATGTACTGTCCTTCCTTATCTCTTGTAATCTTCTTTATGGTCTATTTTATCTGATATGAGGATTGCTACTCCAGCTTTCTTTTGCTTCCCATTTTCATGGAATATATCTTTCCATCCTCTAACTTTCAGTCTATATCTGTCTTGAGGTCTGAAGTGTGTTTCCTGTAGTCAGCATATACATGGGTCTTGTTTTTGTATCCATTCAGCCAGTCTGTGTCTTTTGGTTAGAGCATTTAATCTATTTACATGTAAAGTGATTATTGATATATATGTTCCTATTGCCATTTTCTTAATTGTTTGCAGTTGATTTTATAGATCTTTTTATTTTTCTTGTATTTCTTGACTATATAAGTCCCTTTAACATTTGTTGTAAAGCTGGTTTGGTGGTACTGAATTCTCTTAACTTTTGCTTGTCTGAAAAGCTTTTTATTTCTCCACTAATTTTGAATGAGATCCTTGCTGGGTACAGTAATCTTGGTTGTAGATTTTTCCT
This sequence comes from Oryx dammah, assembly GCF_014754425.2. NCBI lineage: Eukaryota > Metazoa > Chordata > Mammalia > Artiodactyla > Bovidae > Oryx > Oryx dammah. The sequence goes on from NW_024072199.1 coordinate 952, forward strand.
TTTCAGTACTTTAAATATATCCTACCATTCCCTTCTGGCCTGCAGAGTTTCTGCTGAAGGATCAGCTGTTAAACATATGGGGTTTCCCTTGTATGTTACCTGTTGCTTTCCCCTTGCTGCTTTTAGTATTCTTTCTTCATGTTTAGTCTTTGTTAGTTTGATTAATATGTGTCTTGGTGTGTTTCTCCTTCGGTTTATCCGGTATGGGACTCTTTGTGCCTCTTGGAATTGATTGACTATTTCCTTTTCCATGTTGGGGAAATTTTCAACTACAATATCTTCAAAATTTTTCTCATACCCTTTCTTTTTCTCTTCTTCTTCTGGAACCCCTATAATTCGAATGTTGGTACCTTTGACATGGTCCCAGAAGTCTCTGAGACTGTCCTCAGCTCTTTTCATTCTTTTTACTTTATTCTGCTCTTCAGAAGTTATTTCCACCATTTTATCTTCCAGCTCACTGATTCATTCTTCTGCTTCGGATATTCTGCTATTGATTCCTTCTAGAGTATTTTTAATTTCTGTAATTGTGTTGTTTGTCTCTGTATGTTTATTCTTTAATTCTTCTGTCTTTGTTAATTGATTCTTGCATTTTCTCCATTTTCTTTTCAAGGTTTTTGATCATCTTTATTATCATTATTCTGAATTCTTTTTCAGGGAATTTGCCTATTTCCTTTTCATTTATTTGGACTTCTGTGTTTCTAATTTGTTCCTTCTTTTATGTAGTATTTCTCTGCATTTTCATTATTTTTTTAAACTTATTGTGTTTGAGGTCTCCTTTTCCGAGGCTTCAAAGATAAATTGTTTCTTCTTTCTGTTTTCTGCCCTCCTAAGAGTGGTCCAGTGGTTTGTGTGAGCTTCATATAGGGTGAGATTTGTGCTGAGTTTTTGTTTGTTTGTTTGTTTTTCTTTTGATGGGCAAGGCTGAGTGAGGTGGTAATCCTGTCTGCTGATGATTGGGTTTGTATTTTTGTTTTGTTTGTTGTTTAGATGAGGTGTCCTGCACAGAGTGCTACTGGTGGTTGGGTCTCCCCAGGTCTTGTATTCAAGTGGTTTTTTTGTGTGTGTGAATTCTCATTATTTGATACGCCCTAGGGTTAGTTCTCTGGTAGTCTAGGGTCTTGGAGTCCATGCTCCTACTCCAAAGGCTCAGGGCTTGATCTCAGATCAGGAACGAAGATTTGTTCAGACACTTAGAGGGCTCCCCCTGGCTGGGGTCCTACTCTGTAGATTGGCATGTTAGGCACTTAAAGGGGCACCTTGGGTGGGATCCTACTCTAGTTCACTGCGTCAGGCATTTGATGGGCCAGCCTCTATTGTTCAGCTGCCATGCTGGCCTGTGGGGAGAGAGAGGCTATGGTGATAGCTCCATCCCATATGCGTGACTCAGCAGTATCGCCTTGCTTCCATGGCTGCCCGGCTTTCCTTCACAGGCATTTCACACCACAGTCTCCTCCCTCACATCCCCTCGATCCATCTCTCAGCAGTCAGCAACAGCCCTAGCCCTAGGATTGCTCCACAATCCCTAAATTCCAGCTTCTAGCCACTGCACCTTCCAGGGGACCAGCGTTTCTGTCCAGGGTATGTATGGCTGCAGCAAGAACTGTTTGATTCTCATTCCCTTTTGACTTCCACAGATCAGCTATTTCACTCTCAGCCTTAAAAGTTTCTCCTCTGACTCAGACAATTGCCCCAGTGTGGGGATCGGACCCTTGCTTCAGTTCCCCCACCCACTGAGGGCAGGTCCAGTCCTACTAACACTCCTGTTTTCCCCGCTAGTTCCTTTCTCCTACCAAGTTTTGCGTGGTTCTATATATTATTTTCCACTGGTCAGGTACTCCTGTCCATTCTTAGTTGGTGTTTTGCATGCACTTCTGTGTCTGAAGTTGTATTCCTGATGTATCCATGGAGAGATGTACTCCACATCCACCTACTCCTCTGCCAGCTTGTTCCAGTCCTGTACTTAGTTTTTAGTTTTATTTAGTGGAAGGAACAGGGAAAAAAGTTTATCTACTCCATCTTCCCAGAATCAGAGGTCCTAACTTATTCTTTTAAAATATAACAATTTTGCAGAATATGACATTTATGAGTCTATTTAATTATTTACCCATTTGATGAACTCAAGTTGTTTCTAAATTTTGATGGCTGATATTTCAATAAGCATCCATTCAGTAAACATGTGTATACATGTCCAAGAGCTTGTGGGGGATAGATATGAAGAAGTAGAGTTGCTAAGTGATAGAGGGTGTGGATTTTACATACTAATAGGTGTTATCAAATTCCTGCTTTTGATGCCTATATTCCACCCAGCAGTGTATAAGAGTATCAGTTTTGCTCACCTCTGTGCCAGCACTTGACAGAATCAAACTTTTAGTTACCATTGTAACAAGTGAAAGACGGTATCTGATAGCCCTTTTCATTTGCCTTTCCTTGACTACTAGAGGTAGTGCATTTTCCCAAATATCTAATAGCCATTTGTAACTCTCCTTTTGAATTAATTGACTGACCATATACTTTGCTGTATATCTTTTGAGGTGTCTGCCTTTTTATTGATTTATGGAAAGTATATACATTTTATATAATATATGTAGCAATACTTTTTTTCTGAGTTTATCATTTGCTTTTGAACTTTATTGATGATGTCTCTCATCTAAGAATTTTTTTAAATTTACTTGTTTTTAATTGAAGGATAATTGCTTTACAGTATCGTGTTGGTTTCTACCAAACATCAACAAGAATCAGCCATAGGTTTACCTATGTCCCTTCCCTCTTGAACATGCCTCCCATCTCCCTCCCCATCCCACCCCTCTAGGTTGTTACTGAGCCATGGTTTGAGTTCCCTAAGTCATACAGCAAATTCCCATTGGCTATCTTGATGTAGATTCAAATTCATTGAGCGTTCCTCCTAAGATCAGGAAGAAGACAAGGGTGTCCACTTTCACCACTGTTATTAAACATAGTTCTGGAAGTCCTAGCTACAGCAATCAGAGAAGAAAAAGAAATAAAAAGAATCCAGATTGGAAAAGAAGAAGTAAAGCTCTCACTGTTTGCAGATGACATGATACTATACATAGAAAACACCAAGGATAGTATCAGAAAATTACTAGAGCTAAACAGTGAATTTAGCAAAGTTGCAGGATACAAAATCAATACACAGAAATCACTTGCATTCCTATATACTAACAATGAAAAATCAGAAAGAGAAATTAGGGAATCAATCCCATTCACCATTGCAACAAAAAGTATAAAATATCTAGCAACAAATTTACCTAAGGTGACAAAAGAACTGTATACAGAAAAGTATAAGACCCTAATGAAAGAAATCAAAGATGACATAAACAGATGGAGAGATATTCCATTTTCCTGGGTAGGAAGAATCCATATTGTGAAAATGATGATACTACCAAATGCAATCTACAGATTCAGTGTGATCCCTATGAAATTACCAATGGCATTTTTCACAGAACTAGGACAAAAGATTTCACAATTCATATGGAAACACAAAAGATTCCAAATAGCCAAAGCAGTCTTCAGAAAGAAGAATGGAGCTACAGGAATCAAGCTTTCTGACTTCAGGTTATACTACAAAGCTACAGTCATCAAGACAGTATGGTACTGGCACAAAAACAGAAATATAGACCAATGGAACAAGATAGAAAGCCAAGAAATAAACCTATGCACCTATGGGTACCTTATTTTTGACAAAGGAGGCAGTAATATACAATGGGGCAAATACAGCCCCTTCAATAAGTGGTTCTGGGAAAACTGGACAACTTCATGCAAAAGAATGAAATTAGAACACTTCCTAACACCATACACAAAGATAAACTCAAAATGGATTGAAGACTTAAATGTAAGACCAGAAACTATAAAACTCTTAGAGGAAAACATAGGCAGAACACTTGATGACCTAAATCAAAGCAAGATCCTGTGACCCACTTCCGAGAGGAATGGAAATAAAAACCAAAGTAAACAAGTGGGACCTGATTAAACATAAAAGCTTTTGCACAGCAAAGGAAACTCTAAGCAAGGTGAAAAAACAACCCTCAGAATGGGAGAAAAGAATAGCAAATGTAACAACTGACAAAGGATTAATTTCTAAAATATACAAGCTGCTCATACAACTCAATAGGAGATAAACAAAGAACTCAATCAAAAAGTGGGGAAAAGACCTAAACAGACATTTTTCCAAAGAAGACATGCAGATGGCTAACGAACAAATGAAAAGATATTCAATATTACTCATCATTAGAGAAATGCAAATCAAAACTACAATGAGATATCACCTCACACCAGTCAGAATGGCCCTCATCAAAAAGTCTACAAAGAATAAATGCTGGAGAGGGTGTGTAGAAAAGGGACACTCTTGCACTGTTGGTTGGAATGTAAATTGATACAGCCACTATGGAAGATGGTATGGAGATTTCTTAAAAAACTAGGAATAAAACCACCATATGACCCAGCAATCTCACTCCTAGGCATATACACTGAGGAAACCAAAATTGGAAAAGACACATATATCACATTGTTCATTGCAGCACTGTTTAAAATAGCTAGAACATGGAAGCAACCTAGACATCTGTTGACAGATGAGTGGATAAAATGTTGTGGTACATATACACAATGGAATATTACTCTGCCATAAAAGGAATACATTTAAAATATGAAGTGGATGAACCTAGAACCTATTATGCAGAGTGAAGTAAGTCAAAAAGAGAAAGATAAATATTGTATACTAATGCATATATATGGAATATAAAAAATGGTACTGAATGGAAGTTTTAGCCACAGCAATCAGAGCAGAAAAAGAAATAAAAGGA
>NW_024072200.1:0-5766 GCF_014754425.2 Oryx dammah
CCCTTCTGTAAAGCAATTTGTACCAATACAATCCCTACCCACGAAGGAGACCACAGTGTTCCCTTCCACCGTCCAGAGGCTCTCAGTGGAAGGAGGTGGTATCAAACAGACCATTTTGCCATTGAATTCTGTACTAGCTCAGTAGCAAGTGATGATGTTTTCATTTTGAATGATGGCAGGAGAATCCCATATAAGACCTATCGAGAAGCAGGGGGGAAATATGCCACATGGAGCATCACCCCAGACACATCCACCCAGCCATACTGGAAATGGTTTGTCTGTCACTTCAGATCAAAGCTAGAAGAAAAATATGACAAAAGATTTATCAATAAAGGTGAAATTCCTGATGCCTGGAAGAAAATCACAAAGCAGGAGGTGCTTGATGACTTGAAAAAACATTAATACTTAATGACCAGATAAGGGTTCCAGTATCTAAACAAAGAAGGCACATTACCAGAACAAGCTTAAAAAACCACCCACTCAGAATGAAAACCTTCCTTATATCATTTTTTTTTCAAATGAAACATCTAAATCAATCATTGCAAGAGTTGAAGATTTCTTGAGTAAGAACCTTATTTTTCTTTGCCTCAATTCCTTCTTCTTTAAAAACAGCTGATTATATGAGAACATGATAAATTCGAATAAAGTGCATTTATTTTATATTATTATTCTGAATGTTTTTTATTTTTAACTATATAATGTTATATAAAGCTTCAAGAAAGTCATTTTCATAGAGGGAAATTAAAACCACTGCAAATGGCTAAAAAATCTACAGAATAACTATATATATATTTTGATCAATATACAGTTATTGACGGAAAGTTACAAATTCTTTTCATTTCTAAGTGCATTTTTTTCACTCTATAAAATTGTGAGGAAGAGTTATTAATGCTTGAATGCAAAAACATTCATAGGAAATTCAAGATTTCCAATTCTCAAATATAATGCCATTTAGAGCTATTCTATTATAGGAAAAAAACAAAAACAAAAACAGAAACTTGGCCAGGATAGAGCCTGCATCAATTCAAGAAACAATATTAAACAAATATGAAAAATAGAACTTAAATAACTTTATCTAATTTAACCATTTTCTCTTCTTCCTGGGGACTTTGGCACTTGCCTGTGCATGTTTTTTTTTGTTTGTTAGTTTTTTTGTATGTTATCTTTTTTAGTCTTATCTAATTGACCATCTATTATTTTTTATTGTCTGCAGTTTATACTTAGCTTCAAGACTTTGCTTCGGATATATCTTTTTTTGTTGTTGTTCCCTTTAATGCAGGTACCTTTCCAAGAACATAAACATTTGACCCTTGCTGTGATATATCATAATTGACAAGATCTTAATTCACAAAACTCAACACATTATGTTAATTCATTTTGTACTTAAACTTTCATTTCAAAGTATAAAATAATGCTATTTGTAGCAACATTGGATACAAATATAGATTACCATATTAAGTGAAGTAAGTCAGAAAGAGAAAGACAAGGAGAGTGATGGATTCTAGCACAAGATAAAGAACACAAATACAATGTGAGATGCTTCTCAGGGGGCACCGATGGTGAAGAACTCACTTGCCGATGCAGGAGATAAAAGAGATGGTGAAGTTCAATCCCTAGGTTGGGAAGATCCCCTGGAGAAGGAAATGGCAACCCACTCCAGTATTCTTGCCTGGAAAATTCCATACACAGAGGAGCCTGATGGGCCACAGTCAATGAGGCCACAAAGAGTTGGGCATGACTGAGCACCAGCGCATGCTTTAAAAAAGATGGAAATTTGCACTAAGAAGATTTTCACTTGTCTCTAAGTGAATGAAGTGTAGTACAGACTATTACAGACTAATTATACATGTCATCTCTAAATCAATGGGGATTTAAGACAAATAGGAATTTAAGATAGAATTATATGTCTTTTCATTTTGAGGCGATATCAAGATTGAAGGCAAAAGGAGAAGAGGGCAGCAGAGGATGAGATGTTTAGATAGCATCACTGAGTTTGAGCAAACTCCAAGAAACAACAATAATGTTAGTTACCATGGAGGCTGGGGCTATCTGCTCATGATCACTAGTGTCCTCAACTCCTGAATAAGATGCTGGATTTCTCCAAGGTCCATGGGATACAGATTGGATCCTCTGCCCAACAGAGTTTCCTCACCCCTTCCATTGCTCATCCCTCCCATGGCTCACCCTGCCCACCCTGGCCACATCCCACCCCTCCCACCACCCTCTTCAGCAGAGACAATTGGAAATATACTGCCAGAACCAGGAATGAGGGGAAAGTCAAAGAGCTTACCCTGGGATGTCAGCAAAACAGGTCAGCAAACAGTACACTATCAGATCATTAAGTGTATGGGGGCATTCTGAAGACTCCACAAAAGCACAACCACAAGCAGCAGCTATTGTATATTCAACAACTAAAAGACAAATCACAAATAGCACCAGCTACCCTTCAGCTCTCATCCCTCAAACCAAATAATGAGAGTAAGAGGAGGAAAGGAAGTAAAGAAATGAGAAAAATAAAACAGGCCATGACACACTTAATCCCTCCACTTCTATGAAATTGTAAATCAGGCCTGAACTTGATGCAGGTGGTGAAAGGTGGTCAAAGAGCCAGCTTAGGGTTTAATGAGAGATGGAGGTTTTGATAGTAGATAGGACTAAACTTTTTAATGCCGAAGACTTTAGATATTCTAATACCAAAAGTGACTAGCAAAGTCACCTTCCCAGGAATATTACCAGGAATGGGGGTGGGGAGAACAAAAATAACATGGTGTCAAGCAAGGGTAGAGATAAATAAAGGAATATTCCAATTATACACCACTGAGTCCTGCTCATTCAATAAACAGGTTACACACAGATGAAGAAAAATGAGGAAGAGGGGAAAGAGGAGAAATAAACTGGCAACACAGATGAGTCTCTTCTGGAAAAGGAAGGGATTGCTTCCAGGAGATGTTTTCAATTACTTCTCATTATTAACTAGTATAATATTGTGATATAATAATAAAGATATATGCAGTCTTTGTCCAGGTTTCTGGAGTGGAGCCCCTAGAATTCTTGCAACTTCATGAGTTATAGGGATGAGAAGAGCCTCTTTTGTTACTCCTAAAATGAAGATCATGGCATCTGGTCCCATCACTTCATGGGAAATAGATGGGGAAACAGTGTCAGGCTTTATTTTGGGGGGCTTCAAAATCACTGCAGATGATGACTGCAGCCATGAAATTAAAAGACGCTTACTCCTAGGAAGAAAAGTTATGACCAACCTAGATAGCATATTCAAAAGCAGAGACATTACTTTGCCGACTAAAGTCCATCTAGTCAAGGCTATGGTTTTTCCTGTGGTCATGTATGGATGTGAGAGTTGGACTGTGAAGAAGGCTGAGCACCGAAGAATTGATGCTTTTGAACGGTGGTGTTGAAGAAGACTCCTGAGAGTCCCTTGAACTGCAAGGAGATCCAACCAGTCCATTCTGAAGGAGATTAGCCCTGGGATTTCTTTGGAAGGAATGATGCTGAAGCTGAAACTCCAGTACTTTGGCCACCTCATGCAAAGAGTTGACTCATTGGAAAAGACTCTGATACTGGGAGGGATTAGGGGCAGGAGGAGAAGGGGACGACCGAGGATGAGATGGCTTGATCGCATCTGACTGGATGAGCTGGCTGGATGGCATGTCCATCTGACTCGATGGACGTGAGTCTGAGTGAACTCCGGGAGTTGGTGATGGACATGGAGGCCTGGCATGCTGCGATTCATGGGGTCGCAGAGATTCAGACAAGACTGAGTGACTGAACTGAACTGAAAAAGTCCCTGTCGAGAATACTTGAGTTTATGTTAATGAGGTGACTCTGTATGAGCCCCCTAGGTATTTTCAGGATGGAGGTTGCCTGCCAAAAAACCATGTGATAAGAGGGTTAGAACTTTCAGCTCCAAATCCTCCCACACCTCCAGGAGGGAAACTGGATAGAGATGGAGTTAATCTGGGGTTGCCAATGATTTAATCATGCTTATGTCATGGGATCTCTGTAAAACCGTAAAGGAAAGGGTTTGCAGAGCTTCTAGGGTGGTGAACACCCCCACATGCAGAAAGGTGGTGTACACCATCCTCCACAGTCACAGAAGCCCTTGTGTTCAGGACACTTCCACACCTCATATTATTTGCCTCTTAATCAGGTTCTTCATGTATATATTTTCTAACATCCTTTATAAGGATACATAGCTATATATCCTATATATATTTAGCTGTAAATAAGAAAAGTTCTTGATTCCCATGTGCAGTCACAGCAAATTTTCAATCTAGAAGAGTGGGTTATGGGAATCCCAAATTTTAAGACAAGTCAGATACATTGTGGATAACTAGGGACCGAATATTTGCAATTGCTATCTGAAGTGGGAGGGCAGTCTTGTGGGACTGAGCCCTTAACCAGTGAGGTCTGAACTAACTCCAGGTAGTTAGTGTCAGAACTGAATCAAATTGTAGGACACCCAGTTGGTATCTGCACCTCGTTAGAGAAATGTTTGGTAGGGAAAACCCACATTTTTAGTGTCAGAAGTGTTCTATGGTTTTGAATAGATCTTAGTAATTATAACTAGACTTACATTGAAGAAAGTAGGGAATATCACTAAGCAATTCAGCTATGACCTAAACCAATCCTTTACAATTATACAGTGGAAGTGACAAATAGATTCAAGGGATTAGATTTGATAAATAGAGTGCCTCAAGAACTATGGATGGAGGTTTGTAACATTGTACAGGAGGCAGTGATCAAGATCAGAGCCAAGAAAAAGAAATGTAAAAAAGCAAAACAGTTGTCTGAGGAGGCCTTTCAAATAGCTGAGAAAAGAACAGCAGCTAAAGGCAAAGGAGAAAAGGAAAGATACATCCCTCTAAAGGCAGAGTTCCAAAGAATAGCAAGGAGATATGAGAAAGCCTTCCTAAGTGATCAGTGCAAAGAAATAGAGGAAAATAAGAATGGGAAAGACTAGAGATCTCTTTAAGAAAATTAGAGACACCAAGGGAACATTTCATACAAAGATGGGCACAACAAAGGACAGAAAGGGTATAGACCTAACCGAAGCAGAAGATATTAAGAAAGGTGGCAAAAATACACAGAAGTACTAGACATGAAAGATCTTAATGACCCAGATGACCACGATGGTGTGATGATGCACCTAGAACCAGACATCCTGGAGTGCTAAGTCAAGGAGATCTTAGAACAAAGCTAGTGGAGGTGACAGAATTTCAGCTGAGCTATTTCAAACCCTAAACATGATGCTGTTAAAGTGCTGCACTCATTGTGCCAGCAAATGTGGAAAATTCAGCAGTGGCCACAGGACTGGAAAAGGTCAGTTTTCATTCCGATCCCAAAGAAAGGCAATGCCAGAGAATGCTCCAACTACTGCACAGTAGGACTCATCTCTCTCACTAGCAAAGAAATACTCAAAATTCTCCAAGCTAGGCTTCAACAGTATGTGAACCAATAACTTCCAGATGTTCAAGATGGATTTAGAAAAGACAGAGGAACCAGAGATCACATTGCCAACATCCGCTGGGTCATAGAAAAAGCAAGGGAATTCTAGAAAAACATTTACTTCTGCTTCATTGACTATGCTAAAGTCTTTATCTCTGTGGATCACAACAAACTGTGGAAAATTCTTAAAGAGATGGGAAAACCAAACCACCTTACTGCCTCCTGAGAAACCTATATGCAGGTCAGGAAGCAACAGTTAGAACAGGACATGGAACAACGGACTAGTTCAAAATTGGGAAA
>NW_024072201.1:0-5759 GCF_014754425.2 Oryx dammah
GAGTTTATATGACACAACTAAGACCTGGTGCAGCCAAATAAATATATTTTTTTAAAAAAGTTAAACAGAGTTATCAGGTGTGTGTGTGTTCACACACTCATTCCTTGCAACCCCATGAACTGTAGCCTGTCAGGCTTCTTTGACCATGGAATTTCCCAGGCAAGAATACTGAAGTGGGTTGCCATTTCATTCTCCAGGGGATCTTCCCAACCCAAGGACTGAACCCATGTCTCCAACACCTTGTGCATTGGGAGGCAGGTTCTCTACGTCTCAGCCACCTGGGAAGCCTAGAGTTATCATGTGACTCAACAATTCCATTCCTTATAGATACCTAAGGGAAATGAAAACATATGTCTGCAGAGAAACTTGTATATTGATATTCACAGAAGCATTATTCACAATAGTCAAAAGCAGAAAAATCGAAATGTCAGTTGATTGAAGAATGGGTTAACAAAATGTGGTATATCCAAACAGTGGAATGTTATTCACTCACACAAGGGAATAGTGCATGCTATGACCTGCATGAACCTTGAACACACGCTAAGTTAAAGAAGCCAGACATAAAAGACCACATAGTGTATAACTCCACTTACATTAAGTGGTCAAAACAGACAAATGCATGGAGGTGGAAAATAGATTAGTTGATCTAGAGAGGGGATGGGGTTCGGGAGTGACAGGGAATAGGGTCAGAGTTTCTTTTGGGCATAACAAAAATGTTCCAGGATTAGAAATATTTTGGAATCATATAGTGGTGATGGCTGTACAACTTGATGAATATAGTAAAAGCCATTGAATCATATACTTTAAAAGCATGAGTTTTATGATAGGTGAATTATATTTTGATTTAAAGAACCATATAAGTGAGTAATTAATATTAGGAAAATAGCTGTATTTTAGAAAAAAATTTTTTGTAAATTGAACCAAACGATATCTCTGCTTCCAGTGCAGGGGGTGCATGTTCGATCCCTAGTCAGGGAGCTGAGATCCCACATGCCTCTTGGCCCAGAAACCAAAACATAAAACAGAAACAATATTGTAACACATTCAATAAAGACATTAGAAAAGAGGATAATGTGCATCAGCTGTTCCCTCTTCTTTAGAAAAGATGAAATAAAAATACACCCCTGGTGGATTCATGTCAATGTATGGCAAAACCAATACAGAATTGTAATGTAAAATAAAATAAAAAAAATACTGGACTGAAATGAAAAGGTTAATTCTACAAGGTCTCTGCCCACATAGACTTCCCTGTACAGTGGGATAGACAAACACACAAACAGATGATCACACTGCGTGAAATACATGGGAGGAAAAACGAGGGATCCATACAAGGTAATATAACACGGAAGAGAGAAGGTCTATCCCTGGGTGGCACCAGCGCTTAAGGAGCTTTAAAATTAGTATAAATTGATCTGAGTCTTGATGCAAGAATGCATCTTCCCCAGACACACAGGGTGTGGAAACACATGCAGATACAAACTTCATGAGTCTGCAAGTCATTCTGTTGGGCTAGAACGTACAGAGATTTTGCAGAAGAGCTGATGAGGCTCAAAACGTTTTGTTTTTATGAGGAATGAAGCTATGAGCTCTATTCCATAGGACATGGAGAGCCATGAAACATGATACTCAAGGAAGTGAATTATTCGTATTTCATTTTAAGCAGATCATGCTGGCAGCAGTGAGAAGATTGAAGGCTACATGACTAGAGCCTGAGAGATTCTTAGAGAGTAAATGATTAAGGCAAGTAAAAGATGAAGCACTATTAGCAGGAATAGGGATAAGGTGACCAGGTACGGAGAGACGTAGAAAGTCACTGTGAGCTGAGAGAAGAGGATGGAGGGAGAATGACTCATCTTTGACTCAGGCAGAAAGACATTTCCTTATGTTGTTTACATTTAAATTGTAATGTTTAATTTGAAGGGTTTGTTCCAGGATTAGAAATCTAGTTAGTAGAATTTTGAGTTTTCAGAGAGGAGGAGAATGTATGGGCTGGAGATATTTATTTGAGGGGTCATTAGAACTTTCCTGAACTAATGGGAATGGATAAGATTGAGCAAGAAGAACTAATTTAAAAAGAAAAGAGGGCAAAGGCCAGAAGCCATTTGAAGCCTAGATTATGGATAAGACAGCATAGAGCCTGGCAAGTACTGCTTAACAAGTATTTGTCAAATGATTGGACAATTGAACATCATATTTGCCCCCAAGGATAGCAGATAGAATGAGGGGTTGAATATGGACTCAAGAAAGAAGGATGCCACAGAATCTTCTTTTTTAACTGTTAATAAATCACAATGAGAAATATTGGAAATGTCAAGTATAGAGATGAGAGTGCTGACGAAATGAGTATGAATAGAAAAGTGGGCTGAAGACAGTTCTAATCTGGCAGAGGAGGCAGATCCAGCAACTAAGAGAGACAGGCAGCCAGTGAGACGGGGGTAAAGGGAGATGGGAGTGGTTTCTTGGAAACAAAGTGAAGAAAATGGAGAAAAGGTAGTCACTGCTCCAGATGCTGCTGAAAAGTTAGATGAGGACTGAGGTTTTTATATTGGATATGGCAAGGTGCCTCAAACGGTAAAGAATCTGCTCACCCTGTGGGAGACCCAGGTTCGATCCCTGGGTCAGGAAACTCCCCTGGAGATGGGAATGCAACCCATTCCAGTATTCTTGCCTGGAGAATCCCACGGACAGAGGAGCCTGGCAGAATACAGTCCATGTGGTTGCAAAGAGCTGGACGCGACTGACACTTTCACTTTTCATGGCAAGGTAGAGATCATTAGTGACCTTAACAAATGATCTTACATGAAGCTGAAATAGGAAAAAATCTGACCATAACGGGTTCAGGAGTGCTGTGGAAGAGTCAAACGTGTGGGTTCAAGTAACAGATTCAGGAAGAGAATAGGAAGTGAAGAAAATAGAAACAGGTTTGGAGTTCTAGCAAAAAACGGAGTAGAGAGATGGGCAGAGCTAGCGGGGGATGAGGAGTCAAGAGAGGGTTTCTTTTTAATGAGATGAGAGATGTTCTGCACACTTGTAGTCGATGGGAGTAATTTAGTGCAGGAAGAAAGGATGGTGCAGAAGAGGGAAGAGATCAGTCCAGCCTAAGAGAAGTTAAGGAGGAAGAGGACCCAGTATACAAGTTGGGAGAACAAGGGGTTGGTAGGAGCCGTGCTACACTGTGAAAAGCAGAGGATGTGGGTCCAGATGTAGGAAACTCAATATATTTGGTATAATTTAATTTTGCAGATAAGAAAAAAAAATAGTAGTACATAACTTCCCAAGAACCAGGAAGCCAAGATAGTTAATTAAATTTCTGTCTAAAAATTATGACATGTTAAATGTTAGCCTAAATGGGACATAGTATATTACTTAAAAGGAATACTATTCTGTTTGTAAAGTAATTTGTTTCTTAGTAAGTGTAAGAATAAAGTGGTATAAAAGAGTTTGAATGTAGAAAGTAGCTGATTTTTACATATCAAATAATAGAACAGCAATTATATTAGAATCCATGTAAAGGAAATTTTAACACAACTGCAAGATTTCTAGGGTCATTTAACTAGCCTGACATTAAACAGGAAGACATTGATAGCAATATGTCCTTTATGAATACAGATCCAAATCAAACTCAGAGGGGTACATTTCTTTCAAAAATAAACAGAAAATAAATGCCCTTATAGCTGTTTTCTCAGTAATAGTGTATCTTCACCAAACACTTTAAAATAATTAGAATTTATTAGTGCATTTTCACAAAACACTTGTAAATAATTATAATTTATTTTACATAGGAGGTGTTCAAAAAAAATCCTTTGTTAATGAATAAACATATGAATAAAATTTGAAGAAACATTGAGGAGCTTTCTAGAGCCTATGAATTATTAGTTATAGGATTATTATTAGTATTAGTCAAATTTCCCTGGAGAAGGAAATGGCAACCCACTCCAGTACTCTTGCCTGGAGAATCCCATGGACAGAGGAGCTTGGTGGGCTACAGTCCACGGGGTCGCAAAGAGTTGGACACGACTGAGCGACTTCACTCACTTAGTCAAATTATTCTTCAAAACGTAAGATAACTTCCCTTATAAAACATTGCCTATTTGGGTCCTAAAAAAAAAAAAAAAGCTTATAAGCTGTTTAAAGTCAATTAGCTTTTGTAGGACAGATAATATAAGGGATAAAATTATGTGAATAGAGTCGTATTTTTAGTAGTGGAGAAAGGCTTGAGCATGCTATTCATGTTTTCATTAACTTGTTTTGCAACTAGAGTTTCTTTACAGTTAGTGACTAGTTTTTATTCATTGTAAATAAAGCAGCTAGATAATATGACTTAACCTGGATTTTTATGCCCAACAGGGAAAATAATTTTTAAATATAACATTTGACATATGGTTATATTCAATAAGTATTTGTTAATTTGGTTTAAAAATTGTACCTATTTCATATGAAGTAATAAATGATTAAAATAGTAAACCATCAGTCCAAGAAAAGGTTGGAAAATAGTTACTATAAGATCAACTGGGGACAATACTGTGATTATATATGAACAAGTTCTGACCAACAGAACAGATATCTGCTAATTAATTTTAAAAAAACAGAATTATTGCTTTTTGCAAAATACCTAAATACAAAGTATATGTAAAATATATTCTGAGATTCCAAAGGTCAATTCTGTAGCTTACATAAAGCTGGATCATTTTTACCCCTTTACACCAAATAAATGTACCATAAGTGCTAGTTGGGAAGAAAAGCAAGCAGATTTAATAATCTTTTTTTAAATGAAAAGTAAACGCTTTTTAAAAAAAGTTAATAATTTGATTATAGGCCATAAATAATCACTTAACCCAGAAAATCATTTAAATTTTAAAAGTAATTTTGGATCCTATTTTATACTTGAGAGCATATTTATTCACGTCATGAGTGTACTTTTAAATTTGAGTGTAAGTGAATTGGTATTTCCTAAGTGCAAATTAGGCTTCTCTGCTAGATTGTTAAACAAAATGGACACATTATTTTAGCTTAATTGCTTGAGACAGTCTCACTTTGAAATCCCATACTGACAGTGATCATTTCAATTCAGAATGCTTGCTAAAAATTATATTGTATATATGCTGCCATCTACTCAAGGGTCAAATGCTCTTTGACCATTACACTAAGGTACCATTACAACTTTAGACAAATTTTAATGCCTCTGATTCTAGCAATTCTCTTTAACTGTGCTTAGAAAGTAATTTATGACTTTAAAAAAATTTGTTGGATTTTAAACATTACAACTTTAAAACATTTTAATATATCATGTGGTGTTAAAAATATGCGAAGGTTCTACAGCAATTCATACACAAATTATATACCCATCTTCACTCTTCACTTTCCTTTGCCAGGTAAATTATTACCTGGGCTTCTTGATATCACAGGAAACTTGTAATTTCACAGTGTACAAACACACAATGTACAATGTTAGGGAACTGAAGCTTGATAACTTCAGATGAATGGGTATACTTGAATTGGCAAGTTTTAAACAAATTATTCTTTAAAGGGTGCTTATCTGGCTTGATAGGCCACTAAGTATAGACTTCTGGGTTTATATGAGTCTTACCATTTTGATACCACGAGCAAGGACTATCTTTTTTACTTGTTTTATTGACTCAACACCAGAATAAAATGTTAATAGTTTGAGATGAGTTTTCTGTCATTTGCTGCTGAAAGTATCTATATCTCTGCACTATTAACATTTTATTCTGGTGTTGAGTCAATAAAACAAGTAAAAA
>NW_024072203.1:0-5757 GCF_014754425.2 Oryx dammah
GATAGCTGTCCTCTTTTCCAGGAGATCTACCCAGCCCAGGGATTGAATTTATGTCTCCTGCATTGCAGGCAGATTCTTTACCATCTAAGCTGCCAGGGAAGCCTCCAGTTTCTAAGAGACAACCCAACATCCCTGGATCCATTATCTACATGTACTTTTATGTCACTAATATCCCCACAGATTTTAGTTTGTACATTAATAAAATTTTCACACACAATTACTGATTGAAAGGCTGACAGAAATCCATTCCCCATTGTCAAAACAGTCACTTCTGAGTTCAGTATTTCAGTGTTCAGTGTAACCTGACATTTTTCTGTTTGGTATGATTCATCTGAAACTTACAAAAAAAACAAAACAAAACAAAACAAAAAACCCTTAATGGTTCAGTTTTTACCTTAAGCCACATGGTTAAGATAAAATTTCCATCAAATCCTTGTTTTCTGCTAATCTACCAGCACTAAGGCTCTAAAGCACTGAGAATTTAACTAATTCTCTTTTCTCATCAGAGCTCTTTTCTGAGACCAAGTCCTCTAAGATTCAGAGATTTAGCTCCTAAACAAAATAACAGCACCCCTTCAGAGTGGAGGGCTCCAACTATACCCCTTTTTGTGACCGATAGACCTGGTACCAGCGTGAAACAACAAAATTTTGATTTAAGAATGTCCTGGAAATCAGAAACACCTTGAGCTGATCTCTCCTGATGGCTCAGATTGGAAAGAATCCACCTGCAATTCAAAAGACTCAGGCTTAGTCCCTGATTGGAGAAGTTTCCCTGGAGAAGGGAGTGGCTACCCACTCTAGTATTCTTTCCTGGAGAAATTCTATATGGAAAAGCCTGTAAGGTTACAGGACATGGAATCACAGAGAATCAGACAGGACTGACTAACACTCTCACTTCCCCTTTAATACTGTGGGTAAGCAGGTGGTGCAAGTTGTCATTGATTGAGTTTTTCAATGTGTCATGGTCCCTTATATTTCTGTTCCTCTCTGTCGCACCCTTGCATTTAAGCTGGGAAACCATCCTTTTATGATTTCTTACTCAGGGGATTAGAACTGAGAGCAGAAGCAGCAAGAAGCCAGATGCTCTGCACTGAGTAGGTGAGGATGAAGGAGGAGAGTGAAAGTGCCAGCTTCAAATTAAGTATTAAAAAACTAAGATCGTGGCATCTGGTGCCATCACTCTATGCCAGTAAAAGGGGAAAAGGTGGAATAACTGACAGATTTCCTCTTCTTAGGCTGTACAATCACTGCCATGGTGATTGCAACCATGAAATCAAAAGACGGTTGCTTCTTGGAAGGAAAATTATGACAAACCTAGACAGCATGTTGAAAAGCAGAGACATTGCTCTGCCGATAAAGGTCTGTCGAGTCAAGGCTGTGGTCTTCCTAGTGGTCATATACAGTTGTGAGAGCTGCTGCCACAAAGAAGGCAGAGCACCATAGAATTGTTGCCATCAACTTGTGGTGCTGATGAAGATCACTGAAAGTGCCTTGGACAGCATGGAGATCAAAGCAGTCAATCTTAATGGGATCAATCCTGAATACTTGTTAGAAGGACTGATGCTGAGGCTGAAGGTCCACTATATTGGTCATGTGGTCACTGGAACAGTCCCTGATGCTGGCCAAGACTGAGGGCAGAAGGAGAAGAGGGCGACAGAGAATGAGACGGCTGGATGGCATCACCAGTGCAATGGACACGAACTTGGGCAAACTTCAGGAGATGGTGAGGGACAGGGAAGTCTGGAGTGCTGCAGTCCATGGGGTTGCAGATACAACCTGGCCAAGGAACAACAGTCTCTTGAGAAAAAGCTGTCCCAGGGAGAGTAGACGATGCAAAGGTTTGTGAGAACAATGGAAGCACCAAGCTCTCCCCTAGAGACGGAGGATGTGGGTCGAGGCTGGCCACCTGGATGAGCGCCCTCTTGAAAGGTGTGCCTTCTGGTCACCTTGTCGGGTCCACTTCTCACACAGCCCTGATCTGTACGTACAAGCAGGTACCAGTTTGTGTGCTGAGGGCCTGATCCCCTCCTGGGTAGCAGGTTCTCAGTTGGTGTGACATGCCCAGCCCTGTTGGTGGACCCTCAGGCTGACCACATGTCACTCCATGGCCACAGGCCCCAGGGATCTTCCTGCTTGACCACAGCAGTGGACCTGGGCTGGAGTTGGCCTTGGGGTTGTCCATGGAAGGAACGGTGGGAACAGGTCATGTCTGTCTTTCTGTTTTTGTTTCTTAGGTGGCCAGCCAATGCAGCTTGCAGGATCCTACTGCCCCAACTGATGGTAGAATCCACTCCTCAACAGTGAAAGTGCAGAGTCCTAGCCACTCCAAGACTACCACAGTTCTCCCAGTAGGTCATTTCTTGAGCCTGGCACATGGCCCAGAATTCTGACGTTGGCTGTTGAGGGGCCGCCATCTGTGGGTCAGGCTTTGGTGAAGTCACCAATCATTCCTCTCTCGCTGACCTCCGGGAGCCCTGTGACCATGGCCCGTAGCATAGACACTTCCGGAGGCAGGGAGAACTGAAGGACGACATACCCGCCTCCCCGCTCATATTCCTTTCCTGGCTAAGGACCCAAATGCCTTCCAAAACATTCATCTGCTCTCAACCCACCTACAGAAAGCATGCTGTCCTCCTTCCTGAAAACCTTCCCTGCAGAAGAGGTTGAACTCATGCCCTCTGCTTCTTCCTAACCTGACATGGGAAGGCTTTTCTCTACATCTGTTGATGAGCTTCAGTGTGTTCTGCTAGACAAGAGTGGTTTCTCTGCCTTCTTTTTGCGGGGGTGGGAGGTTGGTTTCAAACACACACTCCCCTTCACATCCAGGATGGTTTGAGCAAAGGCCTGGCTCTGTTCTCACGGTTCTGTCCCTCATAGTCTAGGAGAGAAGTCAAAATAAATTTGGGGCTAGAAAGAAAGTTGGGTGGGGACCTTTAGCAGCAGTGGAGTGCAAGAAGTGGTCCACGGGAGCAGGCGGCGTCCTGCCAAATCTGGGTGGGTGGGCATTTGTTGATGGATGGGGGTCACCTGGGAACTGAGTCATCACCTGCATACCCCCTCCCTGTCCTTGAGGTGAGCCCTCTCTAGGGACCCCTGGTCTAAAGAACGTGTTAAAGTACACCAGAAATACCGCACACTTAAACAAAAGGAAATTGGTTTTTTTGTTTGTTTGTTTCTCACCCCCAGTTGTGGAGGCGAGAAATCTGGGATCAAGGTGCTGACAGTGTGGTGTCTCCTCAGGTCTCTTTCCTTGATGTGCAGACAGCTGCATTTTCGTGTCCTCCTGTCTCTTTATGTCCAAGCATGCTTGACGTCTTGTATGTCTTAATTTCCTCTTTTTCTTTTTTTTTTTCCTGGCTATGCTGCTTGGCCTCTGGGTCTTAGTTTCCAGACCAGGGAAGGAACTTGGGCCCCTGGCAGGGAAAGCTCTGAACCCTAACCACTGGCCTGCCAGGGAGTTGCCCTCTCCCTTTTTATATGGAGAACCATCAGATTGGACTAGGGCCCACCCTAAGTGACCTCGTTTTGACGTCATCACCTCCTTGAAGGTATTATGTCCAAATACGGTTGCATTCCAAAGTGCTGGGGGTTAGGCCTTCCGCAGATACTGTTTAAAAATGTATGAATTTATTTGACTGCACCAGGTGTTAGTTGTGGCACGTGGCGTCTTTGGCCTTCCTGGCAGCACGTGGGATCTAGTTCCCTGACTGGGGACCGAAGCCCAGCCTCCTGCACTGGGAGTGCAGAGTCTTAGCCACTGGCCCCTTGTGAAAGTCCCCTCCACATATGGATTGTGCAGGACACAATGAAGCCCGCCGAAACAGGGTTGATGGTAGGGTGATTTGCCTGGCTACACACCTGCTCCTTAGAAATATCTGAGACCTTTCATAACGTTGACTCCCTGATCCCAGTTGTAGAGATACAGATTCTGTGGGTATGGAGTAAGACGGGCAGAATCAACCAGAACATCGGTACTTTTCTAAAGCCCTCTAGTAGTCACTGCTTAACAGGGACACGTTCAGCAGCCTGGGCGGAGAAGGCAATGGCACCCCACTCCAGTACTCTTGCCTGGAAAGTCCCACGGACGGAGGGGCCTAGAAGGCTGCAGTCCCTGGGGTCGCTGATGGTGGGACACAACTGAGCGATGTCACTTTCACTTTTCACATTGGTGCATCCGAGAAGGAAATTGGCAACCCTCCCAGTGTTCTTGCCTGGAGAATCCCAGGGCCGGGGGAGCCTGGGTGGGCTGCCATCTGTGGGGTCGCGCAGAGTTGGACAGGACTGAAGTGACTTCGCCGCAGCAGTAGCAAGCAGCCTGGGCAACACCTGGAGCTTGTGTGAAACTCAGCCTCTCAGGCCCCAGCCACAACTGTTGGGATGAGAATGTGTTTTTGCACAGACCCGTAGGCTATTCCTTAGATTCACTGAGGGTTAAGAAGCACAGCCCAGCAGACTTGAAAGTGTGGCCCAAACTGAGAAGTTTGGATCCAGAACTCTGGGCTTTGCTCAAACCCTAACTTCCTTCGATAGGAAGAACATCCAGAAGCCCCGAGAGAGGGTGTGCCAGTCCTAGAATCTCTGAAGGGTGGTGGGGAGGTTGAAGCTCCCAGCTCAAGCTACAGCATGCCATTGATTGATTGATTGAATTACCAGTAACCTGCTCCTCCCAAGGCAGGTGCTCAGTGTGTCACAGGAAGAGAAAATGAATTCCTGACCCTCGACCCTCAGGGTATCCTGAAGGCGTAGCTTCTTGAGTATTGTAAACACGTTCTTATTGTTGCCGGGGCTCCCATTGTGGCTTGGCTGGTAAAGAATCTGCCTGCAATGTGGGAGACCTGGGTTTGATGCCTGGGTTGGGAAGATCCCCTGGAGAGGGGAAGGGCTAGCCACTCTAGTATTCTAGCCTGGAGGATTCCATGCACTGTGTAGTCCATGGGGTCGAGAAGGGTCGGACGGGGCTGAGCGACTTTCAGTTTCACCGTTGTGGTTTAGTTGCTGAGTTGTGTCTGACTCTTTTGTGACCCCATAGACTGTAGCCTGCCAGGCTCCTCTGTCCATGGGATTTCCCAGGCAAGGCTCGTGGAGTGGGTTGCCGTTTCTTCCTCCAGGGGACCTTTCCCACCCAGAGACTGAACCCAGGTTACCTGCATTAAGAGGTGGCTTCTTTCCCGCTGAGCCACCAGAGATCAGTCTTTCCCCAAGTATTGGAGGCTTTCACACCCTGGGATTCACTTCCCTTCAGAATCAAGTGAGGCAAACGTTGAACTTTCAGATTCCCAGGCCCTCTCCTCTGGCAGTGTGAGTTTCTTCAGTGTGATATGCAGCCCTGGAATCTCTATGTTTACCCATGTCCCAGGGGATTCTGAGATTTGAGCAATTTTTAGATACATGTGATGGTGAAAGTGGTAGCCGTCCAGTTGTGCTGGACTCTGTGCAAAGCCATGGATAGTAGCTCCCCAGGCTCCTCTGTGCATGGAGTTCTCCAGGCAAGAAGACTGGAGTGGATAGCCATTCCCCTCTGGAGGAGCTCTTCCTGACCCAGGGATCAAAGCCCGGTCTCCTGTACTGCAGGCAGATTTTTTACTGTCTGAGCCACCAGGGAAGCCTAGAAGCATAAATAAGCAGTCACAATGTTCCTTCCTTGCCCCTGATTTCTTGCAGACATTTCAACATTGACTTCCAAACTGTTTTTGTCATAAGCGTAAACACGGCAAAGGATGTAGTTTTTGGCATACAATGAAAATTAACCCTTTAAGT
>NW_024072205.1:0-5750 GCF_014754425.2 Oryx dammah
TGCGAGTGGAGAGAGGACCTAATGTGAAATACAGTTACAGAGAGAAGAAGCTTAATTTGCAGGTGACAGGTATGACAGGAGGCCCAGGAGAGGACCCTGGGGAGTGGGGACCTTCCTATTAGAATAGGAACAGGACATAGGACCACTCCCTGCGCCAGGTCTTGGGGTTTTAGGGTTCAGGAGAGACCCAGGACAGGGGGTGAGCTGTGGCCGTGAGGCACTGGTCCCTCTGAGGGTCCTGTCTGGGTCCCCACACCCCGGGGGCCAGGCATCTCCCTCTCTCCTCCTCAACCTCAGCAGAGAAACCCAACATCCAGTTTCTGGAGCCTCTGGAGTCCGGCCGCCCCACAAAGTTGACCTGCAGCCTGTCGCTAGCCTGTGACAGGCAACACCCTCTCCTGTTCTCCTGGGCGGGAGACGCCCTTGACGAGATGGACCCAGGGACCCTCCACTCCTCGGAGCTCACCCTCACCCCGAGGCCGCAGGACCACGGGACCAACCTCACCTGTTTGGTGACACTCCAGGGATCGCAGGTGAACCTGGAGAGAACCGTCTGGCTGAACGTCTCCTGTGAGTGTGGAGGGGTGGCAGGGTCCCTGGGGGCGGTGTTGGCAGGAGGTGTGTGGCGTCCTGCATCCCTTTCCAGATGAGATTGGGGGAATAAAGCTCATCCTCTCAAGTGGCTTCTGGGGTGGAGCACCAATGCCTCCCTGCCTCTCCTGTTTTCCTCTCAGATGCTCCACGGTTGGTGACCACGAGAATATCTCAGGAAAGCTTCATAGGTAGGAAGGATGGTCTCTCCTCTGGGGCTGTGATAGGAGCAGGTCTCTGCCAGCTCAGGGCTCAGGGCTTGGAGATGAGACGGTCCCTCACTCCTCAGCCCCCAGGCTCTGGACCTGTCCACCCGTCTCCCCAATGTCTCGCATCCATGGACTATTACTTTTGCCTGCTCCCTTTCCTTTTCTTCAGTTTAAATTTTTAGTTTTAACTGCAAGAAAACACACAGAAGGTCAAAGTTACCATCTTCACCACTTTTAAGGGTAGATCTCAGGAGGGTGAGGTCCACTGACAGTGCTGTGCAACCCATCTGCAGAGCTCTTCCCAACTGGCAGAACTGGAACGCCAAACCCACCAGACACAGTGTCCCTGTCCCCTCCCGCTTCAGCCCCTGGCCACCAGCTTTCCAGTTAGTGTCTGTGGTTTGGACTACTCTAGCTTCTGCCTTTTTTTTTTTTTTTTTTTACATTTCTGTCTGTCATCAACTCCTATGACGGAAACCCTCCTTCAGCTCTGATGTCATCATCTTTCAGAGGGATGGACTTCCTGGGTGGACTCCTCCCATCCCGAGTCTCCACTTGTTGTCATGCCCGCATCCTGACCCCCCACGTCCTGTCCCTACTCTGTCCATCCAGAGATGTTCTGCAGGTTTAACCACCTCTTGCTGATGCCTGTCAACTGCACCCTAACCCCACTTAACCGGGCTGTGGTTGGATGGCCCTCTACCCATCTCCCTTTCTCACCAGCTGCACCCATGACTCAGGGACTCTGCAGAGCTTCACTGCTCAAATCACTTCCCCCTTTCCATGCCCTTGGCCCCAGAGCCAGCTGCAGTCTTGTCCTGGACGCTGGGCCACTGATCAGCTTCCTCCCTCAGCCTCCCCGCCTCCTGTCTCATGTGCGGTTCAGGCCCCACTTGGCCCCAGCAGGGTCCTGTGAGTGTCGGCGCCGCCGCTGAAGCTTCCCCTCCTCACAGGCTCCTACTGCTTGCCCTCACCTTGGAGCAGAGCCCAGCGCTCTCAGCCCTGCTGTCAGGGCTGCAGCACATCTGCCCCTCCCTTCTCTCGCCCACTCTTATCGTGTCTCTGTTGCTCTGGGTCCTCTCTGCCGCGATGCAGACCACGTGCCTTTCTCCCCATCTTCCGGGCTGTCTCTCTCTTGGCACATCTTCCCGTCAGCTTCCCACCCACTTCTCTCCCTTCCATCCTCAGATCAGTTCCCATTTCTTCTGGGAGCCTGAAAAGACCACCAGGACTGTTGCCTCATTGGCCTCAGTGAGCTCATCCTTGGTCCTCGTCACCCGGCTGTCTTTCTGCATCCGGAAGTGGGCGGAGCGAGGGTGAGACAGCCCTTGGCTCCACCCACTCATCTGTGCATCTCTCACCCAGATCTGAATGGCACGTCACTGCCCATCCTGGAGGGCCAGTTCCTGCGCCTGGTCTGTGTGGCCGACAGCAACCCCCCAGCCACGCTGAGCTGGCTCTGGGAGGGAAAACCCCTGAGTCCCTCCCAGCGCTCAGCCCCCGGGGTCCTGGAGATACCCCGTGTCGAGGTCGGAGATGGAGGAGAAGTCACCTGCCGAGCTCAGCACCCACTGGGCTCCCAGCAAGTTTCCTTCAGCCTCTCTGTGCAGAGTGAGTTGCAGGACAGGTGCTGAGGGCGGGCAGCCTGGGCAGGTGTGTGCCTTTGGGAGGGCTGGGTCTGGGGACTGAGCTTCACCCCCTCTCCCTTCCCCAGAAGGCCCCCCTCCCTGCAGCTGTGAGACTGAGGAGCAGCAGGGCTCCTGGCCCCTGGTCCTCACCCTGATCAGAGGGGCCCTCATGGGGGCTGGCTTCCTCCTCACCTATGGCCTCACCTGGACCTACTACAGCAGGTGAGCACACCTGTCCCCCTTCAGGGAAGTCCAGGGAATGGCTCTGGAGTTGCCGGTGGGGCTGGGCGGTCCTGTCCTGCCTGCAGCTAAACTGTGTGACTCTCCAGGGACTTCCGTGTTGGTCCTGTAGCTAAGATTCCAGGTTTCCCCTGCAGGGGGCAGGGGTTGGATCCCGGGCTGGGGACTAAGATCCCACCTGCCTTGAGGCAGAGCCCAGAATGAATGAAATGGGTCTGCCTCTCTGACCTGAGACCGTGTTGGCTCTGCAGGTGTGGCGGCCAGTAGGGAGCTGGGCTGAGGGGTGTTGCTGAGCCTCGCTCCCTGTCATGACGAGATTCACCTGAGGATGCAGAGCCCAGAGGACACATGTGGGGACATCACTGGGTGCTTCTCCCTGGAAACCCTCCAGTCAAACCCTGTGTTATTTGCATCCATGAGCTTTTATTTGTGGTGATGATTGTGTGACAACAGGAAGAGTCAGTTCCACTGAAAGGAGACTTTCTGACTTACCTCACTTAGTATGAGATTATCCATGTTTTTATATCAATAACTCATTGTTGGTTTTGCCATGGATTTTGTCTTGACAGTGGTATTTTATGTATGACTATTCCTCCAGTTATGTATGACCCCTAAAATACGATGACATTGCATTTGTTTCCATGTTTTGGCTCTTTCAACATATCATTGATATGAATGTTGTGATGAAAATAGGAAGGCTAGCAAGTTTTCCTGGTGGGTATGGAACTGCTTCGTCATAAGTTTGGCATCTATTTAGTTCTAGAAGGTACCTTCAAAGGGTTCTCTTGAGTACTCAAGTGAATTTCCATCCCCCCATCATATTTGAGGGTTCTGAGCTGTTTGTATCCTCAGCATCACTTGTATTAGCAGTAGGTTTGGTGTTCAGTCCTGCCTTCCACTGTGGCAGTGTCTCCTTACCTTTTTATTTCCTTTATAGCAATGTGATATTGAGCTATTTGAATATCTTCTTTTGTGAAATTCCTGTTTGAGTTTTTGCCCATTTAAAAATAAAAACTGGGCAATCTTTTTCTTATTGAGTTCTTTGTTCTGGGTATGATTTTTAAAATTAAAGTATAATTGATATATAATGTTGTGTTAGTGTCACAGTATAGCAAAGGGATGCAGCTATATATGTATATTTCTCTCAGATTCACTTCCACTATAAATTATTACAAGATACTGAGTAGAGTTCCCTGTGCTATACAGTCAGTCTTTGTTGGTTATCTATTTTATACACAGTTGTGTGTATATGTCAATCCCAATCTCCCAATTTATCCCTCCTTCTTTTAAAAGTGTTTATTTTTTAAGAAACAAAGATGTAAACATATATCGAAATAAATATAAAACCAATATTCGTTTGCTCTCACAACCTGTTCCTGGGAGTGTCTCAAATGTATATGTTTATTGTCATATTTAGGAAATCTTCATGAGATTTCTCCCTTAAAGAATAGTAACATTACAGGTTGTTTCCACACGTGGCTCAAGCCCTTCCTGTGGCTTTGAAAACAAGGCTGTGAAGATTGTTGTTGTTGTTCAGTCTCTCAGTTGTGTCTGAATCTTGGTGAGACCTCATGGACTGCAGCAGGAGGGCTTCCCTGTCCTTCTCTATCTCCTGGAGCCTGCTCAAACTCACGTCCATTGAGTCAGTGACGCCATTCAACCATCTCATCCTCTGTCGTCCCCTTCTCCTCCAGCCTTCTATCTTTCCCAGCATCAGGGTCTTTTTCAGCATCTGGATCTTTTCCAATGAGTCGGCTCTTCACATCAGGTGGCCAAAGTATTGGAGCTTCAGCTTCAGCATCAGTCCTTCCAATGACTATTCAGGCTTGATTTCCTTTACTATTGCCTTGTTTGATCTCCTTGCAGTCCAAGGGACTCTCAACAGTCTTCTCCAACAGCACAGTTTGAAAGCATCAATTCTGCACTCAGCCTTCTTCATGGTGAAGAAAGAGTGATGGGTCCTGAATTGTGTTTCAGGTAAGGTCTAGCCTAGGGTCCCCAATTATGGGGCAAGGGTCTCCCTTTACCCACTCCGTTTTTCATGGTCTTTTGCCCTAGGGCTGGTCCTACAGACCCTGAGATCCAGGAAGACCCACAGCCCCGTTTGCCATGTTATGAAAACCCTTCTGGGCAAAGGAGCTTTTCACCTTCAGCTTTTTTGCCTGGCTTCCGCCCTCCACCGCATTTGGGTCAGGAAGCTTGTTTTCTGCCCCTAGGGTAACATATTTGAGAAATTTTTAAATATCTTTTCTGGAAAGTCCAATTTTTCTTCTGTAGGGCGGGTAGCTCCGAATGGATCCGACCTCGTTTCTCTTTTCTGGTTGCGGCGCTGCAAGCTGGGCGACCCCCGGTGGACGCGAACATCATTGGGAAGGCGATCGTGTCAGAGCCCTGGGAAACCTCTGGGACTCTGGGGGCCCCATGATCACCCCCTGCGGTATAGGGGGGATGGGGAGGCGGTGGGGGTGGCGTGTCGTTCCAGCCCCCACCCCAACCCCCCAGCCTTTAGCTTCTGAGTTTCCCTTCTGTTCTGGCAGCAACTGACTTCCTGTTGGGGCTTCCTGGTTCCCACCCCGCCTTCGGGGCACTACCTTCCTCGACAGAGAGACTTGGACCCCGCGGGGCGCGGACATGGTGCCCCTGATGCTCCTGCTGGCCCTGCTGTTGGCGGGTGAGCGGCGTGGGAAGGCGGGGGGGAGGGGGGGGGGTCACCGGTGGGGGAGGGGCGGCTCAGGTGGGGAGGGGCCTGCAGCTGCAGCTCAGCCTCCGTGTCCGCAGAATCCCTGCAGGAGAATCCAGGGTACAGGCTCCGAGTGCAGGAATCCCTGGCCGTGCAGGCGGGCCTGGGCGTCCGCGTGCCCTGCTCCTTCTCCTACCCCTGGAGCTCCTGGTATTCCTCTATGGAACCCTTCATCTATTGGTTCCGGGAAGGGGACGGCCCACACAGTGATCCTGTGGCCACCAACGACCCAAACAGACGAGAGAAGCCAGAGACCCGGGGCCGATTCCGCCTCGTCGGGGACCCCAGCAACAATGACTGCTCCCTGAGCATCCAAGAGGCCAGGCTGAGCGACTCAGGAGT
>NW_024072206.1:0-5750 GCF_014754425.2 Oryx dammah
CCCCACCGCGCTGGAGCACACCAGCCTGGGCTTCACCGGCCCGCACGTGCCTTCGGTGGGCGGTGCCGAGCACCGCAGCGCCGTGTACAGCAGCAGCGTGAGCACCAACAGGCTGGACACCGCGCAGACGGCGATGATCAGGTACACGTTCACATCCACTAACGCCGTCTCTGCGCCAGCTGCACCAGACAACGCCCGCGAAGAGGCCTTGGGCGCCTGGCCGCTGTCCTCCAGCGACAGCAGCACGGTGGCCGTGGCCGTCAGCGCCGGCTCGCCGTGGTCCTTCACCAGCACCAGCAGGCGCTGGCGCGGCGCGTCCGCCTCGTCCAGGGCGCGCGTCGTGCTGATCTCGCCGGTGTACAGCCCCACACGGAACGGGCTGCGCGAACCGCCCGCGGCCGGCTGCAGCTCGTACGACAGCCATGCGTTGTAGCCCGAGTCGGCGTCCACCGCGCGCACCTTCGCTACTACGTGGCCCGCGTCCACGGACCTCGACACCACCTGGCTCACCGCGCTGGGTCCTCCGCCTGGCCCGGGAGGCAACAGCGTAGGCGCGTTGTCGTTCTCGTCCAGCACGAACACCTGCAGCGTCACGTTGCTGCCCAGGGGCGGCGCCCCCGCGTCTCGCGCGCTCACCTGGAACTGCAGCAGCTCCAGCTCCTCGTGATCCAGCGGCTGCAGCGCGTACACCTTGCCGCTCTCCGCGTGCACCGACACGTAGCTCGACAGCGCGCGCTCGCCCACCCGCCGCTCCACCAGAGAGTAGGACACCAGTGCGTTCTCCTGCGCGTCCGCGTCTCGCGCCGACACGGTGAAGATGTGGCAGCCGGGCGGGTTGTTCTCCTTCACGAACACCGTGTACTCGGGCTGCGCAAACACCGGCGCGTTGTCGTTCACGTCGGCCACCTCCACGGACACGCTGGCTCTGGCCGAGAGCGAAGGCAAGCCCCCGTCCCTCGCAGTCACCTCCACCTCATAATTCGCCACGCTCTCGCGGTTCAAGGTGTTCTCCAACACTAGTGAATAGTAATTCTTGAAGGTGGACACCAACTTGAACGGGTTATGAGGCATCAGGGAGCAGGTCACCTGCCCGTTGGCACCGGAGTCACGGTCGGACACGCTGATCAAGGCGATGACAGTGCCCACCTGAGCGTCCTCTCGCACCGGAAGAGCCAAAGAAGTGATGGTAACTTCTGGAGCATTGTCATTTATATCTACTATTTCCACCAAAATGGTACAATGACCCGCCATTGGAATATTCCCTTTGTCAATCGCTTCCACGGATATTTCATACAATTTATTTTCTTCGAAATCCAATTTACCTTTTGTCCTAATTTCTCCACTGTCGGGATTTATGTAAAACGCATATAATATTGCAGGTGATACAGGTCTTCTAAATGAGTAGGTTATGTCTGCATTTGTACCATCATCAGGGTCCGTGGCATTTAGTTTGATCACTAATGAGCCATTAAGTGAGTTCTCTAACATTCTCACTTTATAAATTAATTGGTCAAATTCTGGTGCGTTGTCATTCACATCCAGGATTGTAATCAGCAGCTGAACTGTGCTGGTCAACTCCGGTTTACCTCCATCACTAGCTGTCAATAATAAACTATGTTCCTGAATTTCCTCTCTGTCCAGTGATTTCCTTAACACAAGTGATAACGAAGACATTTGTTCACGACTGTTTTGTGTGTCCAAAGTGAAATAATCATTGGGATAGACTCGGTACGTCAAGGCGGAGTTTACTCCAATATCTGCATCAGATGCGCCATCTAGCGGGAACCGAGTTTCCGGAGGTCTAGATTCAGCAATGATTATTCTTTTTTCACTTTCTGGGAACACAGGCGGGTTGTCGTTAATATCTGTAACTTCCACCTCCACATGGAACACCTGCAGCGGCCGGTCCACGATTACCTCCAAGTGGATGCTGCACTCCGCGCTCCGCCCGCACAGCTCCTCCCGGTCGATCCGAGAATTCACAAACAAAATGCCATTCTGCAGATTTACCTCCAGAAGGTCCCCGCGGCCTTTGGACGCCACCCGGAACAGGCGGGGCACCAGCTCCGCCAGCTCTAGTCCTAGGTCCTGGGCGATGCGGCCCACGAAGGTGCCGTGTTTTGCCTCCTCGGGAACCGAGTAATGGACCTGGCCGCTCCCCGACTCCCAGGCTGCGAGGAGCAGAAGAGAGAGCAGCAAAAGCCGAGCTCCTGGGCCTTCTCTCCAGGAAAACAGCATGGTACACTCAAAAGCCTTCAGAGATATCTGAAGTCTATCGGCTACCTTACTTCAAATGCCCCCCAAAGTTTAATTTTACGGCCTTCTGTTGCGGGAGGATTCGCGAAGGTTTTTCACTATCTGCCAATTTTCTCCAAGAAGGAAGGAGCGGAGGCGCTTTCTTCGCGGAATTGTTTTCAGTGAAGAGCGACACCACGCGCATGAATGTGTAAGTGTAATAACGACTCAGTTCATAATTTCCGTTGCCGTAGGGGATTTATTTTTTCTTCTTGCATTTCATGACATTTTTCACTGCAAATACGTAATGGAAGATTAAATGTTTTTCTCTCCAGCAACAGTAAATCACTGTATTCTATTCAGCATTGGCTTCTAGTTGAAATCGGTTGAGTTCCAGCTTTCCACAAAAACATTTTTGCATGTGTAAAACGTAGTGCAGAATTTGTAAAAAGAGGTAGTAGTCCACATTCGCTTTTGGAAATCAGACTATAGTTCTTCATAGCTTTGTGGGACTGTCCTTTTCCTGTAATATTTTTGAGACCTACTCACACAACTCCCTTGACTCCAAACAGAAACATAATGAATCACATAAGAATGAAATAAATGAACATGGAAAATTCGGTAACTGATACACCAGATTTTAATAAATACAATATTTTTAACTTCCCCCAAACATGATTGTGAATTTGGATAAAATATTTGTATTGGAAGAAAATGTCCATCAATGTAAATATGTTTGTATGTGAGTGTGTATGTACATAAACACACAATATTGACCATTTAGATAAAACAATACTTTGAAGTCCTGGATTTTCTTTGTATAAAACATGCCAAGAACTAGTATCTCATGTATTTGCTAAAAATGAAATTACTACTAGTAGGTTAAACTTCCCTTTTCTTTCTCCCTAACTTATACCATTACTGGGGAATTTCCTACTATCATTTAAGTTGACTCTGATTTTCCAAGTAACAAGAAGTAGATACAGATGTTAACACACCTCTAGCAAGGAAGAAAGGGAGGGAATCTTACTTTTATCTTTACCAAGTCACCAAGTTCCATGCCAACAGGGCTAGGAAAGAAAGAGTATAGCTCCATAACTCTCTTGCCTGTTTTGTGCCCAACTCTGCAGGAAATAAGAGTTGGGTTCATTTCTGAACCTTTGCTCCCCTCTGAAAATGTGAGTATTTGATATTCTCTCACCATCATTCTCCTCATTGCTCCATTACTTTTATTAACACACCTTTAGTTTTATAATGGGAATAGTTTCTTGATTCTAATTGTTTTTGTCTATCAGGCCCTAACTTGTCTTTTTTACCTCTCCATCTAACCTAGACTACACAGTCAAGCATTTAAAACATGCCTTTGCAATAGTTCAGGAGTTTGCTATTGACATGTACACACTGCAATATTTAAAATGGATAACCAACAAGAACCTACTGCATAGCACAGGGAACTCTGCTCAATATTATGTGGCAGCCTGGATGGGAGGGGAGTTTGGGGGAGAATGGACACAGGTGTATGTATAACTGAATCCCTTTGCTGTCTACCTGAAACTATCACAAGATTGTTTATTGGCTATACTCCAACACAAATTAAAACTTAAAAAATAAAACATGCCCTTTCAGATACCCTATGGGTACATATCTTCTTATATCACCCCTCTTTAACATTTTCTTTAGCTTTCAATGCACAGCCTAACTATTCATTTTCTCCATGCTTTCTATTGAACTCCTCAGTTCATTAGCCACTTAACATTACCATATTCTCTACAAGATTATGCTCACCTTTACCTAAATTGACTCCTCAAGTGAATTCATAATTCCTGCCCATAGAGATTCTTCCATACTTTCTTCTTTTTTTCTCAAATTCCCAACCTCATTCCAACCATGTGGTTCTCAGATGACTTACCCAGAAAGATAAGTCATCAAATACAAACTCAATGTCTCTCTTCTTCTGTCGACATTTCTCTTTATATTCTCTATTATTCATTCACTACTAAGGAAAAATCATGCCACTTTTAAGCCCAACCCTACTGTCTTATTTTCTCTATTCTCATTCATATGTTTCATCTTCATCTTCATTCTTTCTCTGCCTGTCTGATTTTCAGTATCTCCCTCTTTACTTACTTCTTTCCCTCACATTAAAAAACACTCTGAAAAGGCTTTGTGTGGAAGAAAATTACAAGATGTAAAATACACTTTTAGAAGATTCACCTGATAATTGTATCAGAGCAGTAGCATGCCATAATGGGTTGATGATCCTCCAAAACTGGGTTTGAGTCACTTTGCAAGATCTATGTGGCTTAAGTTTCAGACTTCTTATCAGTAGAATGCTAATAATAAATATTGTACCTGCACTGTAGGGGTGATTTCATAACTAAATGAGGTAATACAATTAAAGATCTTAGAACAGGTCCTGGAAAAAATAGGGGGCGATAAATATTCTTTGGTTGTGCTGGGTCCCAGACCAGGGATCAAACCCAGTTTTCCTGCTTTGGGAATACAGAGTCTTAGCCACTGGGCCACCAGAACAAGTCCTGAATAACTATTCTTATATTTTATGGAATCAAAGAAATGTTACTAATTGTAAGATGTGTCATTATTTGTGTGCTACCAAGAAAAAGAATCAGTTAAATTGTTATAAACCATTAATTATAAGGTGCATCCTGCTTTAGATAGAATTATAATATTTTAAATGGCATATTTTATGTAAATAACAACAGTACTGTAGCCAATCACAATGGAAAGAAAGAAGGTACTCTATGGGAGCAATAACATAAATTACTCATTTTTGAATTGATAATAATTTTTATTATTGTTATAATACTGGAAAGGGGATTGTACTGCAACTAGATTGGTGATCAAGAAGACTATTTTACAAGTCTATGCACATAAAGAGCAGTAAAGGAATCTAGTTTATGATATCTGGGATCTCTCTACATTAACCTTGCAAATTTCATTTAATTATGAAATTGAGTACAAATTAAAAATAAATTTATCAGAACTTAGTTTTTATTCGAATGTACTTATTTCTTTCAAGGCTAGAAATTCATAGATAAAATTATAGAGTCAGGGAACTTTAAATCTGGTTATCTGTGGCCTCCATTTTATCCTCTCCAATTATTTAATGCTTGAAATGCTGAAAATAATTGGAAAAGATAAAATGGAATGCTGGGAAAGAGTGAAGGCAGAAGGACAAGGGGACGACAGAGGATGAGATGGTTGGATGGCATCACCGACTCAAAGGACATAAGTTTGAGCAAGCTCTGGGAGCTGGTGATGGACAGGAAAGCCTGGCATCCATGGGGTCGAGAAGAGTCCGACGCGACTGAACTGAATGCTTGAAAATTTGGGTTAATACATGAAAACTACAAAATGACTAACATACTTAAATGATATCAAGGACTTACTTCACTGGAAGGATTTAAACAATCTTCTCCAGACGCTGGAAGACAGGGACTGAAGGCGATGAGGTCGGTCTTGGGCGGCCCTTCCCCAGAGCACACCCTCTGTCG
>NW_024072207.1:0-5747 GCF_014754425.2 Oryx dammah
TTGAAATTTTGCCCCAAATATCAAATAGAAGACTTGATCCTATGCCAGTAGTACCAATATTTAAACACATTGCAAAGACAAGACTATTTTCTTAATTCTGTTTTTTCCCTTAGGTTTTTAAATTTTTGATTAAATGTCTGTATTGGAAAATGGATGGTGTATTGTCACGAACGTGAGTTTTGGATCCCAGTTACCTAGCTTTGACTCCCTCCTTGTCCTTCCCTATATACATGAGAAGACAAAGAAAACCCGTTTACAGCATCATTTGTAAAAGAGAGATGATAGTAAAAGTACCTACCTAATAGGCTTGTTATTAAAATTAGATAATACTTTGGAAAACTCACTGTGGTTCCTAGCACAGTAATCCCTCAGTTAATGTTAGTTATACTCTTAGGAGACTGTGAGATTTTGTACTGAAACACAGAACACACTCTCATGGCTATTCCTCCATGACAAAGCAGGGAGATGGAACAGGTACTAGTGTTGACTGACGAACTGTAAGCTCCATGCTCCCTCTCAGGCAGTTTAGGTATGTCATCTGATTTCTTTGCAGCAGATTTGTGAGGTAAGAATCATTATTTATAGTTTTACAAACAGAGAACCTGCGGCTCAGTAAAGGAAAGTAACTGAGAGTCCTAGATCTGACAATTCATAGAGGCGCGTTTGTCTAATTTAAAAGTCATATGGTGTTTCCACAACTAAACGATGTTTGCTCTCTGGAGGAAGGAAGTATATCTAAGCCACCTCATGTTGAGGTTGGTTCCTAGATTATTTAATTGGAACGTATCTGACTGTTTTCATTAACTGTCAGCACTGTACTCAGGCAGTAAAGAATTCACCTGCAATGTGGAATACCCTGGTTCGACCCCTGGGTTGGGAAGATCCCCTGGAAAAGGAAATGGAAACCCTCTCCAGCTGGAGAATTTCATGGACAGAGGAGCCCAGCAAGCTCCATGGCTTGCAACCCCAAGTCCATCAGGTTGCAAAGAGTCCGATGTGACTGAGTGACACACACACACACACACACACACACACACACAACTGGTGGAACCTAAATCATACTGGAACTTCCTCTGTAAGTTGATCTGGGAAGTATAGTTTTTATTTTTGCAGACTCTGTTGTACACTAGAGAAAGATCCAAATAGAGGTTGAGTGGATCAATCTGCTATTAATATATTCTTCAGTGGAGTTTTAAGTGCCACACCCTTTTCTTTCTCCTGCTTTTTCTCTTTTTTGTTGTTGCTTTTGTCTATAATTAGATATTGTTATGGTTTCTATTTGGCTATTACTCTGTTTTGAATGTATAAGCTGTTTACTAAAAAAAATTGTGGAGACAATCAGGGAGCATGGTCTAGGGCAGCTGCCAGTATCAATTTATGAACATTGTCTCGAAATATTTCTCACATAGTCACTGTGTCTTCTCTTGGGGCACATTCTCCTTCACTTGGACAAACAAGACAGAGAAATGCTATATATATATATATATAAAATCATTATAGTATATAGATATTAAAATTCACAATTTGGAAAACCACTGATAGTGTGAATTTGTCTTTAGTCCTCTTATTGGCTGACTCTGTTATCTACTGTAAATATGAATATACTTTTTGCCTCATCCCCACTCTAACTTCTGAGTTAGGAGGCTATATCTCAGGAAATAAATGTGGCAAGTATTAACGGTTTCTCCTTTGGTCCCTTCTATTCTATGGTTCTATGTGCGTAGAACTGGGTGCCTGTAGAACTTATTAAAGCAAGTAAACAATTACTGATGAGGCTTCCTGGGCTCTGCCACTTACTTTTTAAGAACTCCTTTTCTTGCAGGAACTCTGGAGAGGTTACCTGTGACATCCTCTCTAGATTTGGCAAATAGCCTTCACAATTTATGGCTTGGGATTATGACCATTTCTAGCTTTATCAGAGTTTTCTGTTCTGCTTTTTATTCTTTGTTGTTTTGTAGGCTTAGCTAGCATAGTGTAATAAAAATAGCTTTATCACGACATGTTTTGCCAGAAATTTGGAAATAGGAAAGAGAATGGAAGGAATATTGTGGATTTTTCTCTCTTTTAGAGTAGTGATGATAAAAGTCAAGTTCCTTTTTAAAAATTGGATTGACTGTGCTGTGCAGCAGCAGGCTCTTAGTGCTCTGACCAGGGACTGAACCCAGGCCATGGCAGTGAAAGGGCTGATCCTAACCTTTAGGCCACCAGGGAACTCCCCTCAAGTTGTTTTTTACTAATGTGCTTTTAACTCCTTTTGCACGTAAGTGCACATAACATTTGCATAACAACAACATAAAGAGAATAAATTTGGTAACTAAGTGGATGATGATCTAGTTTGGGTTCTAACTAATGAAATACGGCAATAAGTTGCAAATGACAACTTAAACCTCTACACTGTTTTTTAAACGTGTGATAAACACAGCTTTCCCTTTGTATAATTCTCCCGAAGAAACTTATCTGAGAATCCATCGAAAATGGTGAAATTCTTCTTCTTTGTTGACCAATCTTTCCTTCAAAGCACCTTTGGATACTTAGAGACTCAACAGTATATTAAGAATAATTGGGTTCCCCTGGGCTGTGGAAGGGAAACAAAAGTATTATGGGTATTAAGCCAGAGTAAAACGAGTAATATTTAAGTCAGAAATGGAAATGTCACAGAGTTCTGGCATGGTTTGCTTTGCATATTTGTGATTTTAGTTATTTATACTCTACTCTGCTTTGAAAAGGATTTCAGGCAACTTACAAAAATACACAAAATAAAAACAAGTAAGTGGGGAAATTGAGGTAAAGAGAAAATATTTGGAAAAACAAGATGAAGCACAGGGGGAAAGAATTTAACAAATGCTTGCTACAGAATCTACTTGCTTAAAGAGGGCTGGCTGTTTGGCTCAGAGCTTTTCTAGCAGCCAATGGAAAGAAGCAAATGTAATTAGTTGCAAGATTCACAAACTTATTAAGATATAAACAAAGCCACTGCTCAGGAGACCTGTATAATATTCCTGGTACTAAAAAAAACCTGATTAAAATGTAATGATTTGTTTTCTTAACAGCATTTGTAAGGTAAGTAAAATAAATTTCACAGAGAAAATTTTGTGTAGCTTCTTTTAATAAAATTCTGTGGCATAACACCAAAAAGTAATTATATGAAATTTATTCCAGCAGGGGCTAGAATGAAGCAGTTCAGGTGCAGGCTCTTATTGGTTTGTAAAATTTGAGTATTCAGATAAATAGTATTTGTTGCAAAATTATATTTCTTTCAATTTTAATAATTTTTTAAAATTTATATATGCTTTACGTATATAAAAAATTCAAGTAGTAAATTAAAACAAAACCTACTCCCTCTTTCCAGGAGGACTCATTGTTAAAAATTTGGATTTTTAAAATATATAGCCAAATGTATCAATGTACTTACAGTACATTCATACACACACAGACACATGAGCAGAGTTACATTCTGACATCCACCACTCATAAATCCAGGTCTGTTACTTTTAAGTCATATGCTTTGGTGTAGGGTCCAGCTGTTGATCTATGTGGGCTAATGAAATAATTTCATTTGGGAGGAGTGCTCTCCATGGTGCCAGGAACAGAAGCCAGGAGCAGATGTGTTCTGAAGGGTATCTGCCAGGACCGTTACCCAGGGATGTGCTGTGGAGCAGTCATGCAGGCAAGCTTTGCACCTCTGCCTCCCAGCACCCATGCCCACTAGCCAGTTGCCACTATGGACATCACATACCTTCTTCCAGGTCAGAGAAGTGTAAGTGAGAACTCAAGTAGAAAAGAAAACCTCTTGTCCTCAGTTCCTGTAGATGCCCTGGCAACAAAGAGCCAGTCAGGTCCCAAAGACCACTGGTTACATGAAAGGGAGGTTGCAAACTCAAAAGGAAGGAGATTTAATAGAAATACTAGTTCAGGGAACTAAAATAATATCGCGTATGTCCTAAGAGTGATAACCAAAGCTATCACAGCTGAAGAATATGATTAGGGATTTGCTAGAATAAGAGCAGATGGTAACAATAATGTTATATATCAATTACATATCAATAAAAAAGAATAAATAGTAATGGAAAAATTAGAAAATATGACTTAAGGAGTATGGTATAATTATTAACATTAAAATCTCTTTACTTCCAGAAGAGCACAAAATCAAGTGAAGGAGAAATGAATGAGCTGAAAATGGGAGAAATGACATAAAATGGCACACAGCTAAAAGGGTTAAAGAAGCAAAAATGTAAGAGAAAAGTTGAGACATAGATGATATTAAATATTCCAGCACCTATCAAAATGAGTGCCAGATGGAGAAAATAGAATAGACATGATACTTAGGGGAAGGAAAAGAGAATTTCTGGACAGAAACATATGGTTACTGAAATAAAACCCCCAAATCCTGAGCAGGATGTATTCAAAACACACACACACACACACCCACACACCAGGATGTATTCAAAACACACACACACACCAGGATGTATTCAAAACACACACACTCACCAGGATGTATTCAAAACACACACACACACCAGGATGTATTCAAAACACACACACACACCAGGATGTATTCAAAACACACACACACACATGGCTACATGGTAGAGAGAGTTTAGTACATGAGGAATGAAAGCCCTAAAACTTTCTGTAAGGAAAACAGACGATTTACAAGGAAATGAGAATCTGATTGATACGAACCTTCTTAACAGCCACATAAGGCTGTAGAGGTTGATAAAATCAGAGGTGAAGAATGGAGACTGGAAAAAAAAAAGTTGGGTAAAAATAAACAGATACAAAATTCTAAGTATAAAATGTTTTAAAAGTAAACTAGCAAGAAAATAACGGAGAAGTCAATGGCAACCCACTCCAGTACTCTTGCCTGGAAAATCCCATGGGTAGAGGAGCCTAGTAGGCTGCAGTCCTTGGGGTCGTGAAGAGTCACGACTGAGCAACTTCACTTTCACTTTTCACTTTCATGCATTGGAGAAGGAAATGGCAACCCACTCTAGTGCTCTTGCCTGGAGAATCCCAGGGACAAGGGAGCCTGGTGGGCTGCTGTCTATGGGGTCACACAGAGTCGGACATGACTGAAGCAACTTAGCAGCAGCAGTAGCAGCAGCAAGAAAATAAAGATTAAGTATGTAAACTAATAGCTTTTTAGCAAAATAATCTTGAATTATGGAAAGCAAAACAGAAACAAAGCTGAATTTTTTTATTGGATGGAAAATATCTTCAGTCAGGAAAGAAAAGAGAAAAAGTGAAGGAGAGGACAGACAGACAGATGATTATATGTAAGGAACTCATGTCTTTTTTAAAATATAAATTTATTTATTTTAATTGGAGGCTAATTACTTTATAATATTGAATTGGTTTTGCCATACATCAACATGAATCCGCCATGGGTATACACGTGTTCCCCATCCTGAACCCCCCTCCCACCTCCCTCCCTGAACCATCCCTCTGGGTCATCCCAGTGCACCAGCCCCAAGCATCCAGTATCCTGCATCGAACCTGGACTGGCGATTCATTTCACATATGATATTATACATGTTTCAATGCCATTCTCCCAAATCATTCCACCCTCTCCCTCTCCCATGGAGTCCAAAAGACTGTTCTATACATCTGTGTCTCTTTTGCTGTCTCGCATACAGGGTTATCGTTACCATCTTTCTAAATTCCATATATATGTGTTAGTATACTGTATTGGTGTTTTTCTTTCTGGCTTACTTCACTCTGTATAATAGGTTTCAGTTTCATCC
>NW_024072210.1:0-5743 GCF_014754425.2 Oryx dammah
ATGGACGTGAGTCTGAGTGAACTCCGGGAGTTGGTGATGGACAGGGAGGCCTGGTGTGCTGTGATTCATGGAGTTGCAAAGAGTTGGACACTACTGAGCAACTGAACTGAACTGAACTGAACTGAACTGAAAATGTCAGTCTTCACTCTTGCCATCTCCTGTTTGATCACTTCCAATTTTCCTTGATTCATGGACCTAACATTCCAGGTTCGTATGCCATATTGCTTTTTACAGCATCAGACTTTACTTCCATCACCAGTCACATCCACAGCTAGCTGTTGTTTTTGCTTTGGCTCCATCTCTTCATTCTTTTTATATATATATAAATTTATTTATTTTAATTGGAGGCTAATTACTTTACAATATTGTATTGGTTTTGCCATACATCAACATGAATCTGCCATGGGTGTACACATGTTCCCCATCCTGAACCCCCCTCCCACCTCCCTCCCCATACCATCCCTCTGGGTCATCCCAGTTCTGGAGTTCTTTCTCCACTAATCTCCTGTAACATATTGGGCACCTACCGACCTGGGGAGTTCATCTTTCAGTGTCCTATCTTTTTGCCTTTTCATACTGTTCATGGGGTTCTCAAGGCAAGAATACTGAAGTGGTTTGCCATTCCTTTATCCCCTGGAAGAGGAAATGTCACAAACGTATCCAGTATTATTGCCTGAAAAACTCTACAAACAGAGGAGCCTGGTGGACTGCAATTCATTGCGTCACAGAGAGTTGGACGTGACTTAGCGACTGACCACAAACACAAATGGGTAGATGCTAGAAGAATTTTGAGGTTCGTGGTAGAAGAAGCCTAGATTGCTTCAAAGAGAATTTTGCTTGAAATATTAATATTAAAGGTGCTTTTTGAGAGGTTCTTCTCTGGTGGCTCAGATGGTAAACAATCTGCCTGCAATAAAGATACCCAAGGTCAATCCCTGGATCAGGAAGATCCCCTGCAGAAGAGGATGGCAACCCACTCCAGTATTCTTTCCTGGAGAATCCCATGGACAAAGGAGCCTAGCGGGCCAAAGTCCACAGGGTCACCAAGAGTTAGACATGACTAAAGTAACTGCTGCTGCTGCTAAGTCGCTTCAGTCCTGTCTGACTCTATGTGACTCCATAGACAGCAGCCCACCAGGCTCCCCTGTCCCTGGGATTCTCCAGGCAAAAACACTGGAGTGGGTTGCCATTTCCTTCTCCAATGCATAAAAGTGAAAAGTGAAAGGGAAGTCACTGAGTCGTGTCCAACTCTTAGCGACCCCATGGACTGCAGCCTACCAGGCTCCTCCATCCATGGGATTTTCCAGGCAAGAGTACTGGAGTGAGGTGCCGTTGCCTTCTCTGACTAAAGTGACTAACAGATGGAAATGAGAAACAAGTTGTTGGACGCTACAAGAAAGGTGATCCTTATTAAAACATAGCAAAGTACTTGGCTGAATTATTTTATGCTGTTGGTAAGTAAAACTTGTGATGAAATTTAGTTAGCTAAGAAAATTTCCTCGAAAGGTGTAAAAGGTTGTAGTGTAGTTTCTCCTTAATGCTTATAAGAAGGAGAGGAAAGAGATAAATTAAGGAACAAACTGTTAAGCAGAAAGGAATCAGAATTTGAAGATTTGAAATATTCTCAGTCTAACCACATTGCAAAAAATGAGAAAGGTCACTCTGAAGAGAACAACAAAGGTGTGGCTGGACAATCTTTAATAAGAGGTTATGAGTATGACTTTAGGATCCAATCAACCACACCAGCAGAAGCTAGGAATAGAGATGTAGTTATCCAGTTGCGCTCTGTGGATAAACCTCTTTACTGATGGCATGGACTTCTGTGAATTGCAGGGAGGCTGACAGAGTTTTTGAGAATTTTACAACTCAGTCTGGCCTCGAAGGAATAGAGAGGACCACATGAAGGAAGAATAACTGGAAGGGCCATGGATGCAGACACCAGAGCCAAAGATGTGGTTTCAGTGGGCGGTGCCACTGACCAGGCATGAGCAGGTGGGCTCGAAGTTAGTGAAGGAGGGTATGGGGCTGCTAGTCAGGGCTAGTGGATGGGGCCACCACCAGAGTCCATGAGACTGGGGCAGGCATCAGGCATTCAGAACAGGGTCACTTCCCAGGCCTTAGAACGTGGGATCTCTACCCAGAGATCACTGGGTGAGATCACTGCCCAGAGATCAGAGGGTGGGGTCACTGCCCAGAGATCAGAGGCTGAGGTCAGTGCCTAGATATCAAGAGTGAGGTCACTCTCCAGGCCTGAGAGGGTGAGGTCAGAGCCCAGATCACAGAATGATGTCACTATCTGGAGATCAGTGGGTGAGATACCTGCACAGATATCAGAGGGTGGGATCACTGTTCAAGCCTGAGAGTTCAGGGTGACTTCCAAAAGACCAGAGTGTGGGGGCATAGTCCAGGCCTGAGAGGATGCACTCACTGTCCAGAGATCAGAGGGTGGGATCTTTCCCCAGAGATCAGAGGGTGAGGTCACTGCACAGCCCTGAGGGGGTGGGATCATGGCCAGATCTGAGAGAGAGAGGGTGAAGTCACATCCAGCCATGAGAGGGTAGGATCTCTGCCCAGAGATGAGAAGGTAGGGTCACTGTCCAGGTCTGAGAGGGCAGGGTCACTGTCCAGAGATCAGAGAGTGGGATCTCTGCATACAGATCAGCAGGTGAGGTCACTGCACAGACCTGAGGGGATGAGGTCACTTCCAGGACTGAGACTGAGGTCAGCATCCAGAGATCAGAGTGTGGGGTCACCGGCCAGAGATGAGAAGGTGAGATCAGTGCCCAGAGATCAGAGGGTGCGGTCACTCTCCAGTCCTGAGAGGGTGCAGTCACTAACCAGAGATAAGAGGTGGGGTCACTGCCCAGGCCTGAGAGGGTGGGGTTACTGCCCAGAGATCAGAGACCGGGTCACCTCCCTGGCCCGAGTAGGTGGCTTATTGTCCAGGCCTGAGTTGGTGAGGTCACTGCCTTGAGATCAGATGGTGTGTCATTATCCAGAGATCTGTCTCTGCCCAGAAATCATCGGGTGAAGTCACTGTTCAGAGATCAGAGGGTGATGTCACTATCCTTAGATCAGAGGGTGGGGTCAATGCTCAGAGATCAGAGGGTGAAGTCATTTCCCAGAGTTCGGAGGGTGGGGTCACTGCCCAGAGATCAGAAAGTGATGTCACTGTTCACAGATCAGAGGGTGGGTCAGTGCCCAGAGATAACAGAGTAGGGTCATTGCCCAGAGATCAGAGATTGGGGCACCTCCCTGGCCCAGTAGGTGGCTTATTATCCAGGCCTGAGTTGGTGAGGTCACTGCCTTGAGATCAGATGGTGTGTCATTATCCAGAGATTAGAGGGCGGGATATCTGCCCAGAGATCAGTCTGCCCAGAAATCATCGGGTGATGTCGCTCTTCAGAGATCAGAGGGTGATGTCACTATCAAAAGATCAGAGGGTGATGTCCCTAACCAGAGATCAGAGGGTGGGGTCGTTGCCAGACCTGAGTGACTGAGATCACTGAAAAGAGACCCAGAGGGTCAGTCACGTCCAGCTGTGAGAGGGTGAGGTAACTGCCCAGAGATCAGAGCCTGAGGTCATTGCCCAGAGATCAGAGGGTGGGGTCACTGCCCCAGACCACAGGGTAAGGTTAGTGCCTTGATATGAGAGGGTGAGGTCACTTCCCAAAGATCACAGTGTGTGGTCATTCTCCAAGCCAGAGGGGAGAGGTCACTAAACAGAGACAGAGAGTGAGGTCACTGCTGGGGTCACTGTCCTGGCCTGAGAGGGTGGGGTCACTGTCCATAGATCAGAGAGTGGGATCTGTGCCCAGAGATCAGAGGCTGGGGTCACTGTTCAGAGTTCAGAGTGCGGGGTCACTGTCTAGAGATTAGAGGGTGAGGTGTCTGCCCAAAGATAAGAGTGGGGGGTCACAGTCTAGTCCTCAGAGTATGGGTCACTGCTAAAATATCAGAGGGTGAGGACACTGTCCAGACCTGAGAGGGTGGGGTCACTGTCTAGAGATCAGAGGATCTCTGCTCAGAGATCAGAGGGTCATCACTGGCCCGAGATTAGAGGGTGGGATCACTGACCAGAGATAAGAGAGTAGGGTCACTGTCCAGTGATCAGAAGGTATGGTCACTCTCTAGTCCTGAGAGGGTGTGGTCACTAATGAGTGATCAGAGATGGGGTCAATGCCCTGGCCTGAGTAGGTGGGGTCGCTGTCCAGGTCTGAGATTGTGGAGTCACTACTTGGAGATCAGATGGTGATGTCAATATCCAGAGATTATAAGGTGGGATCTCTGCCCAGAGATCAGAGTGGGGGTCACTGCAGAGAGATCAGAGGGTAAGGTCAGTCCCTTGATATTAGAGGGTGTGGTCACTCTCCAGGCATGTAGTGGGGCGGGGGTTCCTAACAAAAGTCAGAGAGTGAGATCACTGCACAGACCTGAGAGGGTGGGGTTACTGTCCAGAGTTCAGAGGGCAGGATCTTTCTCCAGAGATCAGAGGGAGGGTCAGTGCCCAGATATCAGAGTATGAAGTCACTGTCCAGGTCTGAGAGGGTAGGGTCATTGTCCAGATATCAAAGGGTGGGAACTCTGCCCAGAGCTCAGAAGGTGGAGTCAGAGTCCAGTTCTGAGAGGGCAGTTTCACTGTGCAGAGATCAGAGGGTGGGATCTCTGCAAACAGATCAGAAGGTGAGGTCAACTGCACAGGTCTGAGGCAGTGGGGTCACTTCCAGGACAGAGTGACTGAGGTCAGTGCCCAGAAATCACAGGATGAAGTCATGTCCAGCCTTGACAGGGTGAGGTCACTGTGCAGAGATCAGAGGGTGAAGTCATTGCCAGACCTGAGAGACTGAGGTCACTGACCAGAGATCAGAGGGTCAAGTCACGTCCATTTGTGAGAGGGTGGGGTAACTGCCCAGAAATCAGAGGCTGAGGTCATTGCCCAGAGATCAGAGGTTGGGGTCACTGCCCAGAGACCATAGCGTAAGGCCAGTGTCTTGATATGA
This sequence comes from Oryx dammah, assembly GCF_014754425.2. Classification (NCBI taxonomy): domain Eukaryota; kingdom Metazoa; phylum Chordata; class Mammalia; order Artiodactyla; family Bovidae; genus Oryx; species Oryx dammah. The sequence continues at coordinate 5,001 of NW_024072210.1, forward strand.
GACAGTGAGGTCACTTCCGAAAGATCAGAGGGTGTGGCCACTCTCCAAGCCAGACAGGAGGGGTCATTAACTAGAGGCAAGGGTGAGGTCACTTCTGGGGTCACTGTCCAGGCCTGGGATGGTGAGGTCATTGTCCAGGCCTGAGAGGGCGGAATCAATGCCCAGAGATCAGAGGCTGGGTCACTATCAAGAGATCAGAGGGTTGGGTCGCTATCTTGTCTGGTCTCTGGTTCACTGTTAAAACATTGGAGGTTAAGGCCACAGTCCAGATCTGAGAGGACAGGGTCACTGCACAGAGATCAGAGGGTGAGTTCACTACTCAGAGTTCTGAGTATGAGGTCACTGTCCAGAGATGAGAGGGTGGGGGTCAGTGTCCAGAGATCAGAGGGTGATGTCACAATCCAGGGATCAGAGGGTTGGGTCACTGTCTTGTCCTGAGAGTGTGGGATCACTGTGAATCTTCGGAGGGTAAGGCCACTGTCCATGTCTGAGAGGGTGAGGTCTCTGCCCAGAGATCAGAGGGTGGGATCTCTGCCCAGAGATCAGAGTGGGGGTCAGTGCACAGAGATCAGAGGGTGGGGTCACTGCGAAGAGATCAGAGGCTAAGGTCAGTACAGTTCAGTCACAGTCGTGTCCGACTCTTTGCAACCCCATGAATCGCAGCATGCCAGGCCTCCCTGTCCATCACCAACTTCCGAGTTCACTCAGACTCACGTCCATCGAGTCAGTGATGCCATCCAGCC
>NW_024072211.1:0-5736 GCF_014754425.2 Oryx dammah
GTAAAGAATCCACTTGCCTGTGGAGACCTGAGTATGACCCCTGGGTTTGGAAGATCCCCTGGAGAAGGGAAAGGCTGCCCACTCCAGTATTCTTGCCTGCACAATTACATGGATCCTATAGTCTACCGGGTTGCAAAGAGTTGGACACGACTGAAGGACTTCTCCATTCACTTTCAAGAGATATCCCCTGAATCCAGATTAGAATGGAGTCTCCCAATGCCATCTGGCATTTCTTCCCTGAAGCCAACCAAAATCCACACACTTGCATTTGCATGGTCTCCACTTAGCCCTCTGCACAGAAAACCCCGCATGGTTCCACAAGCTCACAGATAAGCAGGAGGACTCACAGGCAGATGTCTTCCCTCCAGTCTCAGGTGGAGCTTCGGGACCACAGCAAGAGCCAGTGCTCTCAAAACCTGGTCTTAGCAATGCCCTCATTCTCAAGCCAGTGCTTCTGCCCTGACGGGAGCAGAATGGTCACCAATCACCCCAGGCTGACCTCACGCTCCTCCCACTGCTGTAGACTGACCTCACCAGCCACCCCACCTTCCAGCAGAACCAGAGCTCCTCTTCCCCTTGATTGCAGGCTGAGTCCCGGCCCTAGGCCCCAATTGGTCATTGCCCAAGTCCTGAGCCCTTCACAGTAGCCAGGGAGGATGGAGCACACAGATTGGACAGATTCAGGTCATGTGACCATACTCTCCAGGACACCTGTGAGGGCCTCATCATATGTCAGGGGTGGAGAGAGTGCAATGCCCCAAGAGCAGGGCTGAGCATCAGGTCACTGTGTCCTTGTGCTCCATGTCTTGGGACGAGCTTGCACAACGTCTCTGCACAGCACTTTGTTCTCTGCAGACAAAACATTCATGACACAACTCTTCCCTTCCCAAGCGTAGTTTCATGCAACACTATTCAAGGGAACAAGGCCTCCAGTTTGAAGGGAAGTTTGGAGATCCCCCTCCTAGCATCTAGGCTTCTTCTGTGTGTCATGGTAGAATAATTGATTCAGTGAAAAAATACCCACTAGCACCACCACATGCTGCTCTGTGTTTTCAGGATTCTTGCCAGTTCTGAGTAGAGGACATGATCTAGGGGCCCCTCCAATGGAGTTAATTTTGTCCAAGGAAGCCCTTGAGACACTGAATCCCGCAATCACGTTCCTGTACGCCTAAAAGTAAAAAATCTTTAAAAATGCATAATACCACGATTATAAAGTAAGGCATTCACTCATCCAAAATTGTTATAAACTGTGTCAAGTTTTCCTTTCAATTGTTGATTCTTCGCATGTATCTTAATTGCTATGGTGGTGTTTTGTTAGGCAGGGATCCAACTTACTTTCCCAGTGGGTGCAAAATAGCCCCAATGGGTGGCCTCCTCTCTTCCTTTACATGTTCAGTTCAGTTCAGTTCAGTTCAGTTCAGTTCAGTGGCTCAGTCGTGTCCAACTCTCTTCGACCACATAAATCGTAGCACGCCAGGCCTCCTTGTCCATCACCAATGCCCTGAGTCCACTCAAACTCATGTCCATCGAGTCAATGATGCCATCCAGCTATGTCATCCTCTGTCGTCCCCTTCTCCTCCTACCCCCAATCCCTCCTAGCATCAGAGTCTTTTCCAATGAATCAACTATTCGCATAAGGTGGCCAAATTACTGGAGTTTCAGATTTAGCATCATTCCTTCCAAAGAAATCCCAGGCTGCCCTCCCTCAGAATGGGCTGGTTGGATCTCCTTGCAGTCCTAGGGAATCTCAAGAGTCTTCTCCAATACCACAGCTCCAAAACATCAATTCCTCGGCACTCAGCTTTCTTCACAGTCCAACTGTCACATCCATACGTGACAACTGCGAAAACCATAGCCTTGATTAGATGGAACGATTTTGGCAAAATAATTAATGTCTCTGCTTTTGAATATGCTATCTAAGTTGGTCATAACTTTTCTTCCAAGGAGTAAGCGTCTTTTAATTTCATGGCTGCAATCATCATCTGCAGTGATTTTGGAGTCACCTCAAAATAATGTCTGACACTGTTTCCACTATTCCCCATCTATTTGCCCTGACGTGATGGGACAGATACCACGATCTTAATTTTCTGTAAGTTGAGCTTGAAGCCAACGATTTCACTCTCATCTTTCACTTTCTTTCTGGGGACGTTTTACAAATAGCTGTGACAAGAAGAGAAGCAAAAAGCAAAGGAGAAAAGGAAAGTTATAAGTATCTGAATGCAGAGTTCCAAATAATAGCAAGAAGAAATAAGAAAGCCTTCTTCAGGGATCAATGCAAAGAAACAGAGGAAAACAACAGAATGGGAAAGACCAGAGATCACTTTAAGAAAATTAGAGATACCAAGGGAACATTTCATGCAAAGATGGCCTCGATAAAGGACAGAAATGGTATGGACCTAACAGAAGCAGAAGATATTAAGAAGAGGTGGCAAGAATACACTGGAGAACTGTACAAAAAAAGATTTTCACGTTTCACGACCCAGATAATCATGATGATGTGATCACTAATCTAGAGCCAGACATCTTGGAATGTGAAGTCAAGTGGGCCTTAGAAAGCATCACTACGAACAAAGCTAGAGCAGGTGATGGAATTCCAGTTGAGCTGTTTCAAATCCTGAAAGATGAGGCTTTGAAAGTGCTGCACTCAATATGCCAGCAAATTTGGAAAACTCAGCAGTGGCCACAAGACTGGGAAAGGTCAGCTTTCATTCCGATTCCAAAGAAAGGCAATGCCAAAGAATGCTCAAACTACTGCACAATTGCACTCATCTCACATGCTAGTAAAGTAATGCTCAAAATTCTCCAAGCCAGGCTTCAGCAATATGTGAACCGTGAACTCCCTGATGTTCAAGCTGGTTTTAGAAAAGGCAGAAGAACCAGAGATCAAATTGCCACCATCTGCTGAGTCATCAAAAAAGCAAGAGAATTCCAGAAAAACATCTGTTTCTGCTTTATTGACTATGCCAAAGCCTTTGACTGTGCAGATCACAATAAACTGTAGAAAATTCTGAAAGAGATGGGAATAGCAGACCACTTGACCTGCCTCTTGAGAAATCTTTATGCAGGTCAGGAAACAATAGTTAGAACTGGACATGGAACAACAGACTGGTTCCAAATAGAAAAAGGAGTACGTCAAGGCTGTATATTGTCACCCTGCTTATTTAACTTCTATGCAGAGTACATCTTGAGTAACGCTGGACTGGAAGAAACACAAGCTGGAGTCAAGACTGCCGGGAAAAATATCAGTAACCTCAGATATGCAGATGACACCACCCTTATGGCAGAAAGTGAAGAGGAGCTAAAAAGCCTCTTGATGAAAATGAAAGAGGAGAATGAAAAGGTTGGCTTAAAGTTCAACATTCAGAAATCGAAGATCATGGCATCTGGTCCCATCACTTCATGGGAAATAGATGGGGAAACAGTGGAAACAGTGTCAGACTTTATTTGTTTGGACTCCAAAATCACTGCAGATTGTGACTGCAGCCATGAAATTAAAAGATGCTTACTCCTTGGAAGAAAACTTATGACCAATTTAGATAGCATATTCAAAAGCAGAGACATTACTTTGCCGACTAAGGTCCGTCTAGTCAAGGCTATGGTTTTTCCTGTGGTCATGTATGGATGGGAGAGTTGGACTGTGAAGAAGGCTGAGCACAGAATAATTGATGCTTTTGAACTGTGGTGTTGGAGAGGACTCTTGAGAGTCCCTTGGACTGCAAGTAGATCCAACCAGTCCATTCTGAAGGAGATCAGCCCTGGGATTTCATTGGAAGGAATGATGCTAAAGCTGAAGCTTCAGTACTTTGGCCTCCTCATGCGAAGTGTTGACTCATTGGAAAAGACTCTGATGCTGGGAGAGATTGAGGGCGGGAGGAGAAGGGGACGACCGAGGATGAGATTGCTGGATGGCATTAAGGACTCGATGGAAGTGCCTCAGTGAACTCCAGGAGATGGTAATGGACAGGGAGGCCTGGCGTTCTGTGATTCATGGGGTCACAAAGAGTCGGACACGACTGAGCGACTGAACTGAATTGCCCTTTCACTTTTATCAAGAGGCTCTTAGTTCCTCTTCACTTTCTACCATAGGGTGTTGTCATCTGCATATCTCAGGTTATTGATATTTCTCCTGGCAATCTTGATTCCAGCTTGTGCTTCTTCCAGCCCAGCCTTTTCATGACGTGTTCTGCATATAAGTTACAGAAGCAGGGGACAATATACAGCCTTGACTGTACTCCTTTTCCTATTTGGAATCAGTCTGTTGTCCCATGTCAAATTCTACCTTTTGCTTCATGACCTGCTTATAGGTTTCCTAAGAGGCAGGTCAGGTGGTCTGGTATTCCCATCTCTTGAACATTTTCCAACACTTCATTGTGATCCACACAGTCAAAGGCTCTGACATAGTCAGTAAAGCCAAAATAGATGTTTTTCTAGAACTCTCTTGCTTTGTCGACGATTCAGTGGATGTTGGCAATTTGATCTCTGGTTCCTCTGCGTTTTCTAAAACCAGCTTGAATATCTGGAAGTTCACGGTTCATGTTTTGCTGAAGCCTTGCTTGGAGAATTTTGACCATTACTTTACTAGTGTGTCAGAGGAGCACAACTTGGCGGTAGTTTGAGCAATCTTTGGCCTTGGAAGGAAAACTGACCTTTTCCAGTCCTGAGGACACTGAGTTTTCCAATTTTGCTGGCATATCGAGTGCAGCACTTTCACAGCTTCATCTTTCAGGGGTTGAAATAGCTCTACTGGAAATCCATCACCTCCACTAATATATTCATAGTGATGCTAAGGCCCACTTGACTTCACATTCCAGGATGTCTGGTAATAGGTGAGTGATCACACCATCGTGATTATCTGGGTTGTTAAGATCTTTCTGGTACAGTTCTGTGAATACTTGCAACTTCTTCTTAATATTCTGCTTCTTAGGTCCATACCATTTCTGTCTTTATCGAGCCCATCTTTGCATGAAATTATTCCTTGGTATCTCTATTTTTCTTGACAAGATCTCTAGCCTTTTCCACTCGGTTGCTTTCCTCTATTTCTTTGCATTGTTTGCTCCTGAAGGCTTTCTTCTCTCTCCTTACTATTCTTTGGAATGATGCATTCAGATGCTTATAGCTTTCCTTTTCTCCTTTGCTTTTCTCTTCTCTTCTATTCACAGCTATTTGTAAGGCCTCCTCAGACAGCCATTTTGCTTTTTTGCGTTTAGTTTTATTTGGGATGGTCTTGATCCCTGTTCCTGTACAATGTCACGAACCTCTGTCCATCAGTAATCAGGCACTCTATCAGATCTAATCCTTTAAATCTATTTCTCACTTCCACTGTATAATCATCAGGGATTTGATTTAGGTCATACCTGAATTGTCTAGTAGTTTTTCCTACTTTCTTCCATTTAAGTCTAGCAATTAGATTTTCAAATTAGATTGCTACATTAAATTTAGCAATTAGAACTTCATGATCTGAGCCAGTCAGCTCCCCATCTGTTTTTGCACACTGTATGGAGCTTCTCCACCTTTGGCTGCAAAGAATATACTTAGTCTGATTTCAGTGCTGACCATCGGATGATGTCCATGTGTAGAGTCTTCTCTTGTGTTGTTGGAAGAGGGTGTTTGCTATGACCAGTGTGTTCTCTTGGCAAAATTCTGTTATTTGCCCTCCTTCATTCCGTATTCCAAGGTCAAATTTGCCTAATATTCCAGGTGTTTCTTGACCTCCTACTTTTGCATTCCAGTCCCCTA
>NW_024072212.1:0-5735 GCF_014754425.2 Oryx dammah
AGATAGGCTTCAACAATACGTGAACTGAGAACTTCCAGATGTACAAGCTGGATTTGGAAAAGGCAGAGGAACCAGAGATCAAATGGCCAACATCCACTGGATCATAGAAAAAGCAAAGGAATTCCAGAAAAATATCTACTTCTGCTTCATTGACTACGCTAAACCCTTTGACTGTGTGCATCACAACAAACTGTGGAAAATTCTTCAAGAGATGGGAATACCAGACCACCTTACCTGCCTCCTGAAAAACCTGTATGCAGGTCATGAACCAACAGTTAGAACTGGACATGGAACAATGGACTGAATCAAAACTGGGAAAGGGGAATGTCAAGGCTGTATATTGTCACCCCGCTTATTCAACTTATATGTAGAGTACATCATGCAAAATGCTGGATGAAGCACAAGCTGGAATCAAGATTGCCAGGAGAAATATCAATAACCTCAGATATGCAGATGACAGCACCCTTGTGGCAGAAAGCAAAGAGGAACTAAAGGACTCTTGACAAAGGTGAACGAGGAGAGTGAAAAAGCTGACTTAAAACTAAACATTGAAAAAACTAAGATCACAGCATCCTGTCCATCACTTCATAGCAAACAGATGGGGAAACAATGGAAACAGTGAGAGACTTTATTTCTTTGGGCTCTGAAATCACTGCAGATGGTGACTGCAGCCATGAAATTAAAAGACACTTGCTCCTTGGAAGAAAGCTATGACAAACCTAGACAGCATAATAAAAAGCAGAGACATCACTTTGCCAACAAAGGTCCATATAGTCAAAGCTATGGTTTTTCTAGTAGTCATGTAGGGATGTGAGAGTTGAACCATAAAGAAGGCTGAGTGCCAAAGAATTGATGCTTTTGAACTGTGGTGCTGGAGAAGACTCTTGAGAGGCCCTTGGTCAGCAAGGAGATCACACCAGTCAATCCTAAAGGAAATCAACCCTGAATATTCCTTGGAAGGACAGACACTGAAGCTGAAGCTCCAGTACTTTGGCCACCTGATGCAAAGAACTGACTCACTGGAAAAGACCCTGATGCTGGGAAAGATTGAAGGCAGAAGGAGAAGGGGGCAATGGAGGATGAGATGGTTGGATGGCATCACCAACTCAATGGATGTGAGTTTGAGCAAACTCCGGGAGATAGTGAAGGACAGCGAAGCCTGGCGTGCTGTAGTCCATGGGGTCACAAAGGGTCAGACATGGCTGAGTGACTGAACAACAGCAACAATTCAAATTATGCTTGGAATATAATCATTAACACAATGATAACCGTCTACTTATTTTCGAAAAAATAGTCATGACATTTGTTGTTGATGAGTCATTCATTGATGTCCAACTCTTTGCAACCCTGTGAACTGCAACACACAGGCTTCCCAGTCCATCACTATCTCCCAGAGTGAGCTCAAATTCATGTCCATTGAGTTGGTGATGTTCTCTAAGCATCTCATCCTCTGCTGCCCTCTTCGCCCTTTGCCTTCAATTTTTCCCCAGCATCAAGCTCTTTTCCAATGAGTTAGGTAGCCATTCCCTTCTCCAGTGGATCTTCTAGACCCAGAGATTAAACCTGGGTCTCCTGAATTACAGGTGGATTCTTTAGCGTCTGAGCCACCAGGGAATTCTTTAGCGTCTGAGCCACCACAATTTGGATACATAATAATTTATTTAAGAAATCCCCACTAGTGGACACTTAGATTGTTTCCAGTTTTTCACTCTAATGATGAAGGCAGCAAGGATAAAGTATAGCAAGTTTGTTCAGTTTTGATTGTTACCCAGCTGGTGCTAGTGGTAAAGAACCCACCTGCCAATGCAGAACACAGAAGAGATGTGGGTTCTATCCCTGGGTGGGGAAGATCCCCTGGAGAAGGGCATGACAATCTATTCCAATATTCTTGCCTGGAGAATCCCATGGACAGAGGAGCCTGGTGGGCCACGGTCCATAGGGTCGCAAAGAGTTGGACCTGACTGAGTGCCTTAGCACATATGCATGTGAGAGCAGCTCAGAATTTGGTGATACCAAATGCACTCCTTCAAGCCAGCCAACCTGATTCGAATGGAGCTTCTGTTTGTTTCCACCTCACTTTAGAACCTGGAGTAGGAAAGGGCAGTATTGTGGGATCGCAAAGAGCTGGACATGACTGAGTGATTGAGCATACAGGCATGCCTGCACTTAAGAGCCATTGCAATTTCTTGCCTATTCAGCCTGGATCTCAGGGTCAACCACCTCAATCCTTTGTCTCCTTGAGATCTACCACACTTACTGTGCCATTCCCAATCTCTTTTCCCAACATTTTCAACGTCTCCTCCTCCATTTGAAAAGTCTCAGTTCTCTAGAGAAAAAGTCTTCTGTTAACCCTAACCCCCTTGCTGCTGTTTCATCCCTTACCACACCAGTGAACTTTCAGTTAAAACTGTACTACTGCTTCCATTTGTCACCTATTAGTTTCTTCAGTTCAGTTCAGCTCAGTAGCTGAGGCATGTCCAACTCTTTGTGACCCCATGGACTGCAGCATGCCAGGCCTCCCTGTCCATCACCAACGCCTGGATTTACTCAAACTCATGTCCACTGAGTCGGTGATGCCATCCAACCATCTCATCCTCTGTCGTCCCCTTCTCTTTCTGCTTGCAATGTTTCCCAGCATCAGGGTCTTTTCAAATGAGTCAGCTCTTCGCATCAGGTGGCCAAAGTACTGGAGTTTCAGCTTCAGCATCAGTCCTTCCAATGAATATTCAGGACTGATTTCCTTTAGGATGGACTGGTTGGATCTCCTTGCTGTCAAAGGGACTTTCAAAAGTCTTCTCCAACACCACAGTTCAAAAGCATCGATTCTTCAGCACTCAGCTTTCTTTATAGTCCAACTCTCACATCCATACACGACTACTGGAAAAACCATAGTTTTGACTAGACGGACCTTTGTTGGCAAAGTAATGTCTCTGCTTTTTAATATGCTGTCTATGTTGGTCATAACTTTTCTTCCAAGGAGCAAGAGTCTTTTAATTCATGGCTACAGTCACCATCTGCAGTTATTAGTTCCTTAACAATAGGATTTTGACTCCTACCCGAAAAGTGACTCTAAACCTCTTCTTTCAAAGTACCCAATGGCCCACTAATTGCCCATCCCAATGACTTCTTCTCAGTACTTACTCTGTCTGATCTTTAAGCAATTTGCTATATTTCTGACCACCTCTTTGAAATTATTTCTTCCCTGAGTTCTCCTAACTCTCTGATATCCTTTTCCTTACTATCGCCTCTGTCTGCTTCTTCACATATTGGCATCTCCCAGAGTATTATTTCTGATCCTCTTGTTTTCTTCCTCTGTAGTTTCTCCCAGGGTGATCTATCTCTTGGGCTTTAAGTTTTAGCTTTAAAACAAGAGAAATACAGGTTTTAATAAAACCTATCTCTATCTCTGAAAAGTCTTTCATTTAAATTTCTGAACCTATAGTTCTAATATCCCAGCTGCATAACTCCTTGAATTTGAATGATTAATTTGCTTTTGGACATTGTTTGGACATAGCTCTTACTGGCAAGGCAGAAAATGACTCAAGGTTAGAATCAGGGGAGCTCCCAAGGGTCAAGGGACAGAAACCACAACAAAATCCCACAATGCACCAACTGGAGTTTCTGCTGCTGTTGTGTATATGACCGCCAGATGTCCTCGCATCTTTGCGTCACTTGATTAAAATTCAAAGTATTCAAAGAGGAGTGTTCATTTGGTCAACCTTACATCAGGTGGTTGGACTCTGACAACACCAGATTTTGTTGAAGAAAAATTTGATAGTGGAAGAAACTACTCTTATTAATTCCACATATAATAGGTGGTAACACAAAAAGGATAAGGGAGTTTATAGGAAGGGTGAAGAGCTGACTGCAGATGACCAAACAATAAAACATCCCCATCACGAAATACTAAGGTTTCTTGGTTCCCTAATATCTCACAAAATAAAGTCTAAACTATTAACAGGAGGTGATGAGGCTGGATTAAGGGAAGAGGAATATTCATATTTTTCACAATTAACCTTAAGTTACCTCCATGTCATTCTCCCTGTATATTCTCCAATCTGCTAAGTATTTTTATACAATTTGCTTTTGTTTCTTGATATTTTCCCATTTCAAGGTATCCCTGCTTTCTTTCTTCCTTAGGTTAAAGTTTACTCATCCTTTAAGATTCAACTAAATGTCACCTCCTCTGCGAAGTCTTCCCTGATTCCCGTAGGTAAAACTTATTTTGTTCTCCCTCTACTTAGCACCTTGCTGAAAACACTAATATATCTCAATAATTAGGGTTAGCTGTGCACATCTGTTTTCCACTGGATTACTAGTTCCTTGAAGGCAGGGACTGGGTCTTATTCATCTTTATATCTTCAGAGTCTATATCAGAAAGCACATTTTAAGGAAGAATTAGGAAGCAGAAAAGGTGATGTTGCTATAATTATGAGGTCTCCTAACTTACAGTTTACATTTTTCAGTTTAATTTCTTTTGTTCCATATACTGTACTTTCCTAATCATTTCCAATGAAAGAGTCTATAGAGTTTTAGGTCAACTTTACCCTTGGTCAGGCAACTTTTCTTATTTCTTACTCTTTAGCCAAAGGAAGCAGAGAGTAATGTTCCCATTGCTTTTTACTCCTGAGATGTCATCAGTACTTTCAGAAGTCTTACAAGCAATTCAATTTTGCTTAATTGACAAATGTTTCTTTCAGAAGCACAGGCGGAGTTAGTTGCATTCATTTCTCTGTACCTTAGACACTGAGCTTAAAACTAAGAACACTAAAATATCTTATGCAATAAGTGCATTGAGATCTTTATGTAACAGAGTTTAGACAAGATATTATCTGCAGCAAATAGTATCTGTGGTTATCAATCAGTTTCCTTATAGTAAAAACAATTCTGTGAAATGTCTGCAAAATAATACGGTCAATAAGCATCATAGGCATAAAAAGAAAATTACGTTTCTTTTTAAAGAATATTTCTTTTACATTGTAGAAATTATCTTAGTAACATATTTTTCAGAAATTAATTATGAGAATACTTTTGATTATCTAAAAGTTTTAGAAAATAAAATACAACCAGAAACCAAATTTTAAAGGAAATGATTATTAAATTTATGAAGTGGACTTTCAGTAGCAGTTAAGTATTAAAGTTGCATTTCTAGAAAAGTAGATATTTTTCACATAACCTGGGATTTAGGCAGCCCACAAAACCTTAAAGTGACAGACTTTCTGTCATTTGTGGATGGTCTAATTCCTCTGTACTGGAATTAAATCTTAAAGAAGGTCTGATTTATATGATGAGTATATGGTGCATTTCTTGAGAAGTCAGTTAAAAAGACTCAAAATCCAAGAATGTTTAATTTATTTTCTTTTAGGTTCATTCTGACCAAATTCCACAATCAACAGCTTTTTTTTTTTTTTTTCCAGTTCCTGGGATACATATAAAGAAAGTGAAAATTTGAGAATTTGCACTGACCACTCAAAACAAATGGAGAGATTTTAACAAAGATGATAGAAAACTACTCTTTATGAAAAAAAAGGAAATGTTCCATCAGCTTTATTTGTTCTGAGAGAAATGACCAATAGCTTGTGCTGGTTATATACCTCAATGATCTGGGAAACTATTAAGCATCCTCTACAACTACTGCACAATTGCGCTTATCTCTCATGTTAGCAAGGTCATGCTCAAAATCCTCCAAGATAGGCTTCAACAATACGTGAACTGAGAACTTCCAGATGTACAAG
>NW_024072213.1:0-5735 GCF_014754425.2 Oryx dammah
AGATAGGCTTCAACAATACGTGAACTGAGAACTTCCAGATGTACAAGCTGGATTTGGAAAAGGCAGAGGAACCAGAGATCAAATGGCCAACATCCACTGGATCATAGAAAAAGCAAAGGAATTCCAGAAAAATATCTACTTCTGCTTCATTGACTACGCTAAACCCTTTGACTGTGTGCATCACAACAAACTGTGGAAAATTCTTCAAGAGATGGGAATACCAGACCACCTTACCTGCCTCCTGAAAAACCTGTATGCAGGTCATGAACCAACAGTTAGAACTGGACATGGAACAATGGACTGAATCAAAACTGGGAAAGGGGAATGTCAAGGCTGTATATTGTCACCCCGCTTATTCAACTTATATGTAGAGTACATCATGCAAAATGCTGGATGAAGCACAAGCTGGAATCAAGATTGCCAGGAGAAATATCAATAACCTCAGATATGCAGATGACAGCACCCTTGTGGCAGAAAGCAAAGAGGAACTAAAGGACTCTTGACAAAGGTGAACGAGGAGAGTGAAAAAGCTGACTTAAAACTAAACATTGAAAAAACTAAGATCACAGCATCCTGTCCATCACTTCATAGCAAACAGATGGGGAAACAATGGAAACAGTGAGAGACTTTATTTCTTTGGGCTCTGAAATCACTGCAGATGGTGACTGCAGCCATGAAATTAAAAGACACTTGCTCCTTGGAAGAAAGCTATGACAAACCTAGACAGCATAATAAAAAGCAGAGACATCACTTTGCCAACAAAGGTCCATATAGTCAAAGCTATGGTTTTTCTAGTAGTCATGTAGGGATGTGAGAGTTGAACCATAAAGAAGGCTGAGTGCCAAAGAATTGATGCTTTTGAACTGTGGTGCTGGAGAAGACTCTTGAGAGGCCCTTGGTCAGCAAGGAGATCACACCAGTCAATCCTAAAGGAAATCAACCCTGAATATTCCTTGGAAGGACAGACACTGAAGCTGAAGCTCCAGTACTTTGGCCACCTGATGCAAAGAACTGACTCACTGGAAAAGACCCTGATGCTGGGAAAGATTGAAGGCAGAAGGAGAAGGGGGCAATGGAGGATGAGATGGTTGGATGGCATCACCAACTCAATGGATGTGAGTTTGAGCAAACTCCGGGAGATAGTGAAGGACAGCGAAGCCTGGCGTGCTGTAGTCCATGGGGTCACAAAGGGTCAGACATGGCTGAGTGACTGAACAACAGCAACAATTCAAATTATGCTTGGAATATAATCATTAACACAATGATAACCGTCTACTTATTTTCGAAAAAATAGTCATGACATTTGTTGTTGATGAGTCATTCACTGATGTCCAACTCTTTGCAACCCTGTGAACTGCAACACACAGGCTTCCCAGTCCATCACTATCTCCCAGAGTGAGCTCAAATTCATGTCCATTGAGTTGGTGATGTTCTCTAAGCATCTCATCCTCTGCTGCCCTCTTCGCCCTTTGCCTTCAATTTTTCCCCAGCATCAAGCTCTTTTCCAATGAGTTAGGTAGCCATTCCCTTCTCCAGTGGATCTTCTAGACCCAGAGATTAAACCTGGGTCTCCTGAATTACAGGTGGATTCTTTAGCGTCTGAGCCACCAGGGAATTCTTTAGCGTCTGAGCCACCACAATTTGGATACATAATAATTTATTTAAGAAATCCCCACTAGTGGACACTTAGATTGTTTCCAGTTTTTCACTCTAATGATGAAGGCAGCAAGGATAAAGTATAGCAAGTTTGTTCAGTTTTGATTGTTACCCAGCTGGTGCTAGTGGTAAAGAACCCACCTGCCAATGCAGAACACAGAAGAGATGTGGGTTCTATCCCTGGGTGGGGAAGATCCCCTGGAGAAGGGCATGACAATCTATTCCAATATTCTTGCCTGGAGAATCCCATGGACAGAGGAGCCTGGTGGGCCACGGTCCATAGGGTCGCAAAGAGTTGGACCTGACTGAGTGCCTTAGCACATATGCATGTGAGAGCAGCTCAGAATTTGGTGATACCAAATGCACTCCTTCAAGCCAGCCAACCTGATTCGAATGGAGCTTCTGTTTGTTTCCACCTCACTTTAGAACCTGGAGTAGGAAAGGGCAGTATTGTGGGATCGCAAAGAGCTGGACATGACTGAGTGATTGAGCATACAGGCATGCCTGCACTTAAGAGCCATTGCAATTTCTTGCCTATTCAGCCTGGATCTCAGGGTCAACCACCTCAATCCTTTGTCTCCTTGAGATCTACCACACTTACTGTGCCATTCCCAATCTCTTTTCCCAACATTTTCAACGTCTCCTCCTCCATTTGAAAAGTCTCAGTTCTCTAGAGAAAAAGTCTTCTGTTAACCCTAACCCCCTTGCTGCTGTTTCATCCCTTACCACACCAGTGAACTTTCAGTTAAAACTGTACTACTGCTTCCATTTGTCACCTATTAGTTTCTTCAGTTCAGTTCAGCTCAGTAGCTGAGGCATGTCCAACTCTTTGTGACCCCATGGACTGCAGCATGCCAGGCCTCCCTGTCCATCACCAACGCCTGGATTTACTCAAACTCATGTCCACTGAGTCGGTGATGCCATCCAACCATCTCATCCTCTGTCGTCCCCTTCTCTTTCTGCTTGCAATGTTTCCCAGCATCAGGGTCTTTTCAAATGAGTCAGCTCTTCGCATCAGGTGGCCAAAGTACTGGAGTTTCAGCTTCAGCATCAGTCCTTCCAATGAATATTCAGGACTGATTTCCTTTAGGATGGACTGGTTGGATCTCCTTGCTGTCAAAGGGACTTTCAAAAGTCTTCTCCAACACCACAGTTCAAAAGCATCGATTCTTCAGCACTCAGCTTTCTTTATAGTCCAACTCTCACATCCATACACGACTACTGGAAAAACCATAGTTTTGACTAGACGGACCTTTGTTGGCAAAGTAATGTCTCTGCTTTTTAATATGCTGTCTATGTTGGTCATAACTTTTCTTCCAAGGAGCAAGAGTCTTTTAATTCATGGCTACAGTCACCATCTGCAGTTATTAGTTCCTTAACAATAGGATTTTGACTCCTACCCGAAAAGTGACTCTAAACCTCTTCTTTCAAAGTACCCAATGGCCCACTAATTGCCCATCCCAATGACTTCTTCTCAGTACTTACTCTGTCTGATCTTTAAGCAATTTGCTATATTTCTGACCACCTCTTTGAAATTATTTCTTCCCTGAGTTCTCCTAACTCTCTGATATCCTTTTCCTTACTATCGCCTCTGTCTGCTTCTTCACATATTGGCATCTCCCAGAGTATTATTTCTGATCCTCTTGTTTTCTTCCTCTGTAGTTTCTCCCAGGGTGATCTATCTCTTGGGCTTTAAGTTTTAGCTTTAAAACAAGAGAAATACAGGTTTTAATAAAACCTATCTCTATCTCTGAAAAGTCTTTCATTTAAATTTCTGAACCTATAGTTCTAATATCCCAGCTGCATAACTCCTTGAATTTGAATGATTAATTTGCTTTTGGACATTGTTTGGACATAGCTCTTACTGGCAAGGCAGAAAATGACTCAAGGTTAGAATCAGGGGAGCTCCCAAGGGTCAAGGGACAGAAACCACAACAAAATCCCACAATGCACCAACTGGAGTTTCTGCTGCTGTTGTGTATATGACCGCCAGATGTCCTCGCATCTTTGCGTCACTTGATTAAAATTCAAAGTATTCAAAGAGGAGTGTTCATTTGGTCAACCTTACATCAGGTGGTTGGACTCTGACAACACCAGATTTTGTTGAAGAAAAATTTGATAGTGGAAGAAACTACTCTTATTAATTCCACATATAATAGGTGGTAACACAAAAAGGATAAGGGAGTTTATAGGAAGGGTGAAGAGCTGACTGCAGATGACCAAACAATAAAACATCCCCATCACGAAATACTAAGGTTTCTTGGTTCCCTAATATCTCACAAAATAAAGTCTAAACTATTAACAGGAGGTGATGAGGCTGGATTAAGGGAAGAGGAATATTCATATTTTTCACAATTAACCTTAAGTTACCTCCATGTCATTCTCCCTGTATATTCTCCAATCTGCTAAGTATTTTTATACAATTTGCTTTTGTTTCTTGATATTTTCCCATTTCAAGGTATCCCTGCTTTCTTTCTTCCTTAGGTTAAAGTTTACTCATCCTTTAAGATTCAACTAAATGTCACCTCCTCTGCGAAGTCTTCCCTGATTCCCGTAGGTAAAACTTATTTTGTTCTCCCTCTACTTAGCACCTTGCTGAAAACACTAATATATCTCAATAATTAGGGTTAGCTGTGCACATCTGTTTTCCACTGGATTACTAGTTCCTTGAAGGCAGGGACTGGGTCTTATTCATCTTTATATCTTCAGAGTCTATATCAGAAAGCACATTTTAAGGAAGAATTAGGAAGCAGAAAAGGTGATGTTGCTATAATTATGAGGTCTCCTAACTTACAGTTTACATTTTTCAGTTTAATTTCTTTTGTTCCATATACTGTACTTTCCTAATCATTTCCAATGAAAGAGTCTATAGAGTTTTAGGTCAACTTTACCCTTGGTCAGGCAACTTTTCTTATTTCTTACTCTTTAGCCAAAGGAAGCAGAGAGTAATGTTCCCATTGCTTTTTACTCCTGAGATGTCATCAGTACTTTCAGAAGTCTTACAAGCAATTCAATTTTGCTTAATTGACAAATGTTTCTTTCAGAAGCACAGGCGGAGTTAGTTGCATTCATTTCTCTGTACCTTAGACACTGAGCTTAAAACTAAGAACACTAAAATATCTTATGCAATAAGTGCATTGAGATCTTTATGTAACAGAGTTTAGACAAGATATTATCTGCAGCAAATAGTATCTGTGGTTATCAATCAGTTTCCTTATAGTAAAAACAATTCTGTGAAATGTCTGCAAAATAATACGGTCAATAAGCATCATAGGCATAAAAAGAAAATTACGTTTCTTTTTAAAGAATATTTCTTTTACATTGTAGAAATTATCTTAGTAACATATTTTTCAGAAATTAATTATGAGAATACTTTTGATTATCTAAAAGTTTTAGAAAATAAAATACAACCAGAAACCAAATTTTAAAGGAAATGATTATTAAATTTATGAAGTGGACTTTCAGTAGCAGTTAAGTATTAAAGTTGCATTTCTAGAAAAGTAGATATTTTTCACATAACCTGGGATTTAGGCAGCCCACAAAACCTTAAAGTGACAGACTTTCTGTCATTTGTGGATGGTCTAATTCCTCTGTACTGGAATTAAATCTTAAAGAAGGTCTGATTTATATGATGAGTATATGGTGCATTTCTTGAGAAGTCAGTTAAAAAGACTCAAAATCCAAGAATGTTTAATTTATTTTCTTTTAGGTTCATTCTGACCAAATTCCACAATCAACAGCTTTTTTTTTTTTTTTTCCAGTTCCTGGGATACATATAAAGAAAGTGAAAATTTGAGAATTTGCACTGACCACTCAAAACAAATGGAGAGATTTTAACAAAGATGATAGAAAACTACTCTTTATGAAAAAAAAGGAAATGTTCCATCAGCTTTATTTGTTCTGAGAGAAATGACCAATAGCTTGTGCTGGTTATATACCTCAATGATCTGGGAAACTATTAAGCATCCTCTACAACTACTGCACAATTGCGCTTATCTCTCATGTTAGCAAGGTCATGCTCAAAATCCTCCAAGATAGGCTTCAACAATACGTGAACTGAGAACTTCCAGATGTACAAG
>NW_024072215.1:0-5734 GCF_014754425.2 Oryx dammah
GCTTCTAAAACCAGCTTGAACATTTGGAAGTTCACGGTTCACGTATTGCTGAAGCCTGGCTTGGAGAATTTTGAGCATTACTTTACTAGCATGTGAGATGAGTGCAATTGTGCGGTAGTTTGAGCATTCTTTGGCATTGCCTTTCTTTGGGATTGGAATGAAAACTGACCTTTTCCAGTCTTGTGGCCACTGCCGAGTTTTCCAGATTTGCTGGCATATTGAGTGCAGCACTTTCACAGCATCATCTTTCAGGATTTGAAACAGCTCAACTGGAATTCCATCACCTCCACTAGCTTTGTTCGTAGTGATGCTTTCTAAGGCCCTCTTGACCTCACATTCCAGGATGTCTGGCTCTAGGTGAGTGATTACACCATTGTGATTATCTGGGTCATGAAGATCTTTTTTGTACAGTTCTTCTGTGTATTCTTGCCACCTCTTAATATCTTCTGCTTCTGTTTGGTCCCTACCATTTCTGTCCTTTATTGAGCCTGTCTGCATGAAATGTTCCCTTGGTATCTCTAATTTTCTTGAAGAGATCTCTAGTCTTTCCCATTCTATTGTTTTCCTCTATTTCTTTGCATTGACCACTTAGGAAAGCTTTCTTATCTCTCTTTGCTATTCTTTGGAACTCTGCATTCAAATGGGAATATCTTTCCTTTTCTCCTTTGCTTTCGCTTCTCTTCTTTTCACAGCTATTTGTAAGGCCTTCTCAGACAGCCATTTTGCTTTTTTACATTTCTTTTTCTTGGGGATGATCTTGATTCTTGTCTCCTGTACAATGTCATGAACCTCCATTGTATAGTTCATCCAGTATTCTGTCTATCAGATCTAGTCCCATAAATCTATTTCTCACTTCCACTGTATAATCATAAGGGATTTGATTTAGGTCACACCTGAATGGTCTGGTGGTTTTTTACCCTCTCTTCAATTTCAGTCTGAATTTGGCAATAAGGAATTCATGTTCTGAGCCCAGTCAGCTCCTGGTCTTGTTTTTGCTGACTGTATAGAGTTTCTCCATCTTTGGCTGCAAAGAATATAATGTCTGATTTCAGTGTTGACCATCTGGTGATATCGATTGTATATACCATTGTAGGTAGTCATCAACTTTTCCTTCCACCATCAGTGACATTAATCCTTTTTCTTTTTTCTCCATGCATACTGTCAGGATGTGACACTTTATTTACTTCCTCCAGTAACCTTCATCTTCATTTTATCTCAGTTCCCAATTTTGAGAGTTCATCTTAAAGCTGGTTTTCATTGAAATCACATCACTTGAAGAAACAAGATCTCAAACTCTGAAATTTTCCTCTGCCTACTATTTTCTAATCAACACTCCCCCCTACCTTCACCCAAACCTCAGAAGAACCTGCTCAATGTCCTTGTATTTACCTCCAGTGCACATCTATCTTTTTTCCACTGCTATTTGCAGAGTACATCACCTTACTCAGGGGGCTGCCTGTTTTTCAAAGAACTGAATTCTGTGTTCTCCCCAATTTGAGCAACATATTTATTACCTCTTAAGAATGTATGTACTATGTACAGAATATTTGTGTCTCCCCCAAATTCATGGGCTTCCCTGATAGCTCAATTGGTAAAGAATCTGCCTGCAGTGCAGGAGACCCTGGTTCAATTCCTGGGTCGGGAAGATCCCCTGGAGAAGGGCTAGGCTACCCACTCCAGTGTTCTTGGGCTTTCCTGGTGGTTCAGCTGGTGAAGAATCTGCCTGCAATGCTGGAGACCTGGGTTCGATCCCTGGGTTGGGAAGATCCCCTGGAGAAGAGAAAGGCTACCCATTCCAGTATTCTGGCCTAGAGAATTCCATGGACTGTATAGTCCATGGGGTCGCAAATAGTCAGGCATGACTCAGTGACTTTCACTTTCACTTTTCAAATTTTATGTTTAAAGGTAATGCTTGAGGTGATATCAGGAGATGGGCCCTTGGCATATGATTAGCTCATGTGGGCAGAGTCCTCGTGAATGAGATTAATACCCTTATAATAGAGACCCTAGAGAGCTAGTTTGCTCTTCCACTATTTGCAGATATAACAAGAGATCAGCAGTCCACAACCTGAAAGAGGGCTCCTTCCAGAACTTGATTGTGCTGGCACCTAAATCTTGACCATCCAACTTTCAGAACTATTAGAAATAGATTTCTGTTGCTTATAAATTGCCCAGTCTGTGGTATTTTGATAAAGCAGCTGATCATGCAATGATAGTATGGTTTCTTTCTCCTCTATTTACACTATCCAGTCAGAAGTTGTTAGATTCATAGAGAAATTAATGAAGCAAAGCAAAATTGTCTCTCTGCCCTTATAAATTCTGAGGCACTCTTTTTCTATGACTTCTTGAATCTCATCTGTGATTCTCCTTAAAGCTCACCGTAGAAGTTCTTAAAAAACTCATATATAGGTGTTCTTATTACCCCCAGACCCCCAGACTTTCAGATATAATTGTTCTGGGTTGGAGCCTAAATATTAGTGTTTTGGGATTTTGCTCCACCTGCCAACATATGCTGTCTTCTTTCTAAGTACTGTACTCCCTTCACCAGAGGATAATTGATATTTTGGAGAACTTAGGTCTGTCTAGTCAAAGCTGTGATTTTTCCAGTAGTCATGTATGGATGTGAGAGTTGGACTATAAAGAAAGCTGAGCGCTGAAGAATTGATGCTTTGGAAATGTGGTGTTGGAGAAGACTCTTGAGAGTCCCTTCAACTGCAATGAGATTCAACCAGTCCACCCTAAGGAAAATCAGTCCTGAATATTCATTGGAAGGACTGATATCAAAGCTGAAGCTCCAATACTTTGGTCACCTGGTGTGAAGAATGGACTCATTGGAAAAGACTCTGATGCTGGGAAAGATTGAGGGCAGGAGAAGTGGATGACAGAGGATGAGATGGTTGGATGGAATCACTGACTCAATGGACATGAGTTTGAGCAAGCTCTGGGAGTTGGTGATGGACAGAGAAGCCTGGCTTGCTGCAGTCCATAGGGTCACAAAGGCGACTGAACTTAACTGAACTGAGCAGACGTTGTTAACATAACAGCACATGGCGATTATGCTGTGAAATAAATACTAAAAACATGAGGTTGAATTTTGTGGTTGATGATTTTCTATTAAGAATTTACTGATATTTTACTATGAAGAAAGACCTAAACTCTTCTCGATCCAACTCTAATCAATTGCTGAACTATCTGATATCCCCTTCCAGGCTGGGGTAGAATTTTTGCAAGTTAGAGAAGGGCAGAGATATGGGGTAGGAGCAACCACAGGAAAAAGAAAAGGGAGAGAGACCAGACCTGCAGGTGTTTTGATGGAAAAAGTTAAATGCTTTGCACCATTCCCTGGACTCAAGTGTACTACTCCAGTGTGGTCATCTCACAGCAAAACTTTCTGTTCTGATTGTGGTCACACATATTTTTATGGAAAATGACAGGGCTCAGCCAATGTAATTGGAGAAGGCAATGGCACCCCACTCCAGTACTCTTGCCTGGAAAATCCCATGGATGGAGGAGCTTGGTGGGCTGCAGTCCATGGGGTCGCTAGGAGTTGGATGTGACTGAGTGACTTCACTTTCACTTTTCACGTTCATGCACTGGAGAAGGAGATGGCAACCCCAGAGATGGCAACCCACCAGGCTCCCCCATCCCTGGGATTCTCCAGGCAAGAACACTGGAGTGGGTTGCCATCTCTGGGGTCGCACAGAGTCAGACACGACTGAAGCAACTTAGCAGCAGCAGCAGCAGCAGCCAGTGTAATAAGGATGGTATATACCTATAGCTGTTTCTTTTGGGTACACTCTCTATGGTAGAAATTTGGCTTCCGATATATAAGACTCACATTCTTATTGTTTATCGTCTCCTCTGTTCAGTTGTTTTCCCTCCCTCTTACAGTTACTAACAGAAGATTAAAAGAGAAGACCAATGACTTGGCCAGTTCCATCTACACATCCATGGCTGAGACAGGGATAAAGGTTAAAAAAAAAAGGCTATTTATGTTTGCAGCATGGATATCTGGTTGTTCTAGCACCATTAAGTTATATTGGAGAATTAAAAAATACATAACTATATATGTGTTGAACTATTTTTGATCTATTATTCCTGTAATCACTATGCCTATCTGCATGCCAGCCCTACACTCTTTTGATTATTGTACCTTTGTAGGAAGGCGTGTTGTTGCTGTTTAGTTACTAAGTCATGTCTGACTCTTTGTGACTCTGTGGACTGTAACCCACCAGTCTCCCCTGTCCAGGACATACTCCAGGCAAGAATACTGGAGTGAGTTTCCATTTCCATCTACAGGGGGTCTTCCTGACCCAGGGACTGAGCCCACATCTCCTGCATTGGCAGGTGGGTTCTTTATCAGTGAGCCTGCAGTGAGGCCCCCGTACCTGTGAGTTTGTTCCTATTATTCATGTGCATTCATTCATATTGTAGAGCAAGTCTTAAGAGTTCGTAATGTAAGTTGTCTACTTTTATTTTACTTTTTCAAAATTATATTCGCTCTTCTAGGTCTTTTGTATTCCGTGTAAATGTTAAAAGCAGCTTCTTAACTGCTACAGAAGCTTGCTGGGATTTTAACTGAAATTGTGTTGGATCAACATATCAGTTTTGAGTGACTGAGTTTTAAAAGATTAAGGCTTCCAAACCAAAAACTCACTTATTTAAAACAGTTTTAATTTCTTTCAACATTATTTTTTAGTTTTCATTGCACAGCTTTAGCACGTCTGTTGTAAAATTTATTTCTTATCTGTTTCATGTTTATGAATATTATCATAAATGACATTTTAAAATTATAATTTATTTTTATTACTCTACAGAAAATTTAACCTTGATAACTTAATTACAAATTCTAGTAACTTTTAGTAAATCCTTTAGAATTTTCTATTTCATGATTATGTCTGTGACCATATTTCTTCTTTTCTAATCTGTATATCTTCTTTTTACCTAACTAAAAGGGAAATTATTTATTCTTCCACTATTATTAAGTGGGATATTTCCCGTAGGTGTTTTTAGATGCTTTTTATCAAGCTTAGCTAATTCTCTTACAGTGAGAGATATGGGTTTTTATTTCATTATGTTAATAAATGGTTATGTAATCCAGTGCTTTTATCTGCATCTATTAAGATGTCTAGGTGAGTTTTTTCCTTTATTCCATTAATCTAGTTGAATTGCAGTAATTGGTTTTTGAATGTTAAAGCAGCCTTTCATTCCTGGGATAAATCCCATTTGAACATGATGTCTAATCTTTTATGTATATTGCTGGATTACATATGCTAGACTGTTTTTGCTAAGCATTTTTGATATCAAGGTTATACTGGCTTCTGAATGTTGTGCTTTAAGCCAACTTTTTCACTCTCCACTTTCACTTTCATCAAGAGGCTTTTTAGTTCCTCTTCACTTTCTGCCATAAGGGTGGTGTCATCTGCATATCTGAGGTTATTGATATTTCTCCTGGCAATCTTGATTCCAGCTTGTGTTTCTTCCAGTCCAGCGTTTCTCATGATGTACTCTGCATATAAGTTAAATAAGCAGGGTGACACTATACGGCCTTGATGTACTTGTTTTCCTATTTGAAACCAGTCTGTTGTTCCATGTTCAGTTCTAACTGTTGCTTCCTGACCTGCATACAGATTTCTCAAGAGGCAGGTCAGGTGGTCTGGTATTCCTATCTCTTTCAGAATTTCCCAGTTTATTGTGATCCACACAGTCAAAGGCTTTGGCATAGTCAATAAAG